>NC_142806.1:65715925-65900925 GCF_049724085.1 Artemia sp. Qi Xiang Cuo | reverse complement strand
GTCAAAATTACGATATGATTATTATCTTTCAACGTTGTAACATGACAAGTTGCAATGTTTCATATTCTTTCAATCATCGAAATTATTTTTGCCTCAGGAAAAGCAATGGTCCCAAAACTAGTGCAGGAGAGGGACCAGCACATCTTCTCAAGTCTACACTAAAGCGCTTAAGCCAGCTTAGAACCAGACAGCAGGAAGTCTCTGGGACCTCCTATTGAATGCCTATTACCTCTAGCTTATTATTATTACCTCCGGTTCATGGGCACAAATATCATGCTACTACGGGTATCAACGCACTGCAAAGCCCAGCTTTGGATTCTGGTGATAAGATTAAATAAAAAAAAACAAGTTTTTTAAACTGAAAGTAAGGAGCGACATTAAAACTTAAAACGAACAGAAATTATTCCGTATATGAAAGGGGCTGTCCCCTCCTCAACGCCTCGCTATTTACGATAAAGTTTTTTTTTTTTTTAAAAAATAATGTTGTGAGACACAGTCAAACTTTTGCGTAAAGAGCGCGGCGTTGAGGAGGGGCCAGCCCCTTTCATATACGGAATAATTTCTGTTCGTTTTAAGTTTTAATGTCGCTTCTTACTTTCAGTTTAAAAAACTTGTTTTTTTATTTAATTTATGATCGTTTTTTAGTTAATGCAGCTTTTATTTGCATAAACATTTTACTTTTCTTTTGCTAAATGGATGTCTTTACAAAGTAACTTACGTAACCAACTTCTATATTCGTATATTTTTCTTCTGGCGAAAAATACAAAGTTGCAGATTTTTGCAGATATGAGCTTGAAACCTATGTAATAGGGTTTTCTGATACGCTGAATCTGACGGTGTGATTTTCATTAAAATTCTTTCACTTGTAGGGGATGTTTACCCCCTCTTTAAAAAATCGAGTAAATTTTCTAAGGCTCGTAGCCTTTGATGAGTAATACTAAACTTAATAAAATTTATTTATTTAGAATCAGCATTATAAACACATTCTTTTGATACATTTATTGACATCAAAATTCCGTTTTTAAAAGTTTCGATTACTATTGAGCCGTATCGCTTGTTTTCTTATTGTTTTTTTTTTATTACGTATATGTTATTACGTTTATGAGGAGGTTCTCCCTTTAGTCAATACCACGCTCTTTACGTTAAAAGTTAAAAAAAAATTTGATTAACAAACCCCTGAATCACAATGGCCGTTTAATTAGAATAGATAGCTCTTTTGAAAGCACTAAAAAAAACTGTAGCGTAAAGAGCGAGGTATTGACTTGGGGAGAACCCCCTCACATACGTTATAATTTCTGTTCGTTTTAAGTTCTAATATTCCTTCTTACATTTCAGTTGAAATGTAATTATTCCGTATATGAAAGGGGCTGTCCCCTCCGCAACGCCTCGCTCTTTACGCTAAAGTTTTTTATTATTTTTAAATATAAAATTGTATGACAGAGTAAAAATTTAGCGTAAAGAGTGAGGCGTTGAGAAGGGGAGATCCACGTTAATATACAGAATAATTTCTGTTTGTTTTAAGTTTTAATGTTGCTCCTTACTTTCAGTTTAAAAAACTTGTTTTTTTATTTAATTTCTGTTCGTTTTTTAGTTAATGCGGCTTTTATTTGCATAAAAATTTTACTTTTCTTTTGCTAAATGGATGTCTTTACAAATTAACTTACGTAACTAACTTCTATATTCGTATATTTTTCTTCTGGCAAAAAATACAAAGTTGCAGATTTTTGCCGATATGAGCTTGAAACCTATGTAATAAGGTTTTCTGATACGCTGAATCTGACGGTGTGATTTTCATTAAAATTCTTTCACTTGTAGGGGATGTTTCCCCCCTCTTTAAAAAATCGAGTAAATTTTCTCAGGCTTTTAGCCTTTGATGAATAATACTAAACTGAATAAAATTTATATATTTAGGATCAGCATTATAAACCCATTCTTTTAATACATTTATTGACATCAAAATTCCGTTTTTAAAAGTTTAGATCACTATTGAGCCGTATCGCTTGTTTTTTTATTGTTTTTTTATTACGTATATGTTATTACGTATATGAGGGGGTTCTCCCCTTAGTCAATACCTCGCTCTTTACGTTAAAAGTTAAAAAAAATTTTTATTCACAAACCCCTGAATCACAAAGCCCGTTTAATTAGAATAGATAGCTCTTTTGAAAGCACTAAAAAAAACTGTAGCGTAAAGAGTGAGGTATTGACTTGGGGGAGAACCCCCTCACATACGTTATAATTTCTGTTTGTTTTAAGTTCTAATATTCCTTCTTACATTTCAGTTGAAAAAACTTGTTTTTTTTTATTTAATTTCTGATCGTTTTTTAAATAATGCTTGGAAATCCGGCGCCCCCTTCATAGAAATGTTCCTTACCCCAAAGAAACTTCTTCCACGGAAATATTCTCCAGAGTAACCCCTCCTCTAGCCCCCCCCCCCTCCAGAAAAAATCCTTCCTGAAAATGGTTGTATACTTCCCAATAACCAATAAATAATGCTGGAAAGTCCGGCGCCCCCTTCATGGCAATTTCCCTTCCCCCATAAAAACTTCCATCATGGACAGATCCTTCAACATAACCCCTAACCCACCCAACACAACCCAAAACCCCAAAAAAAACAAAAGAAAACTACTTGTAGATACACAATAACACATGAAAAAAGGTTACATAGTGTTAAGTTCAAAAATTTTTTCCCTACCTCTGGGAACATAGGGGGATTAAGTCATCCTAAAAGACATATTTATAATATTTTCGACCATGCTGAACAAAATGGCTATCTCAAAATTTTGATCGGGTGACTTTGGGGAAAAAATAAGCGTGGGAGGGGGCCTAGCTGCCCTCCATTTTTTTTTCACTTAAAAAGGGCACTAGAACTTCTAATTTCCGTTCCAATGAGCCCTCCCACGATATTCTAGGACCACTGGGTCGATACGATCACCCCTGGGAAAAAAAACAAATAAACACGCATCCGTGATCTTTCTTCTGGCAAAAAACGTAAAATTCCACATTTTTGTAGATAGGAGCTTGAAACCTCTCAGTAGGGTTCTCTGATACGCTGAATATGATGGTGTGATTTTCATTAAGGTTCTATAACTTTTAGGTGGTCTTTCCCCCTTTTTTGAAAATCAGCCACATTTTCTCAGGCGCGTAGCTTTTGATGGGTAGCACTAAACTTGATGAAATTTATATATTTGAAATCAGAATTGAAATCTGATTCTTTTGATATATCTATTGGTATCAAAAACCTTTTTCCGTTTTCTAGAGTTTCGGATACCATTGAGCCGGGTCGCTCCTTACTTACAGTTCGTTACCACGAACTGTTTGATTATGAGAAAACGTCTCGATATTAATCCAAATCAGGAACAGAATTAAAAAAAATGGAACTGTTAACGAAAAAAAATATATACATTAACAGCTATTAGTCGTTTAAATAGAGTAGATATATACTTTCTTTAAACGAGAAACTGTGTATGCATATCTTACCGGGAATCTCCGAAATTGGTGAATGTCGACATTCACCGGTGAATATTCGGAATGATTTTTTTTTCCTTGGATTTAGTCACTGTTGCCAATCAACTTTTTCTGTTTTATGCAAAGTTTGATGGTGACAGGTTAGGTTAGGTCAGGTTATATTAGGTTATTAACCCATTTCTGACATTTATAACCTAGTTTAACCTAACCCAACCTAGCCTAACTTTAACTTTTACCATTAAAGCTTCTAAAAGACTGAAAAATCTGACTCTCAAAGCTAATTGAATCCAAGCAGAATAAAAGGAATTTCGGACATTCATTGGTGAATATTGAGATTCACCAGATTTTGGATAATCACAGTGACATTTGCATTTATAAGTTTTTTCTTGAAAAAGTTTTTTTTTCTTTGGAAAATAGGGATTTTCAGGCCTAAAAACAAAATCTAGAAACGTCACGAGTTTGAAATTTTTGTTTACAGCTTTTGTTACAAAATTTGCACTTTACTGAAAAAATACAAATGAATATGCATTGTGAGTTTAATATACATATACTGATATTTAGTAATTAAAATGTTAATATTATTTGATTTATTTAATTTGTAAAAGTAACAACATTTATATATTTTTCAGTAAAGTGCAAATTTTTTCTGGCCTTGGGAAGGCATAGGGGGTTTGTGCCCAACTTATGTTAATTTCTGCTCGTTTTGAGTTTGACTCGGTTATTTATTGTAATTTCTGTTCGTTTTGGGTTATTTATCGATGCTGATTTGTGGTAGTTTCACGCTTGGTAGATTATTTGATTTTATTTTTGCTCATTTTTTTGTTTAATGGAGTTCTTTACTTTTCTTTGAAAAACTTATTTTGTGGACTTTTTTTTAATTAATAGAATAAAAGGACGTCTTAGTTTAGCTTCCTTGAGTGTGTGAAGGATAATAAGAACGGAAGAATTGAAGTTACTTCAAAACTTTTAAATTCAATTGAAATTGGCGGTTTTTCATCCTAGAAGGATGAAGTGTTATTTCATCGTCTGTAAAGATGCAAAGGAAGGAGAAAGTGAATCCACGCCTGAATTTCTCAGCCACCCTGTAAGAAAATGAAGTTATTTTAGTGCTTTTGAAGGATAAACATGAAGGAGGAATTGAATTCATGCCCAATGAGTATATGAGTAATATCACATTTGTATACATTCAAAGAGCAAAAATTACATAATTTATCTTCTTCTCCAAATGTATGCTAAAATCATTCCAATGTACTAATCGAAATTGATACCAAGCTCTAGGATTACCAATATCTTTGTCTTGAAATATTATAGATCTTGATTGCATAATAGTATTCATTAGAATAGGAAATAATGGTGTGTATAAAGCAAGTGGAGAATGGGGATTTTTGGAGCAAATCTGGTCTACTGCTTCACTAATGTGATGAAATTTTAGTTTATTAGGACGATCGGTTGTGCGGAAAAATGCCACTTCTTCTGCTAAGCCGTATAAATGCGCTAAAATAGGCTAAGATGCAGATATTGTGACTGAACCATAGCATTGAACACCTGGGCCAACAGATTACGGTCAAACTTCCGTTTATTTGCCCCTTTACAGCTATGCTTAAAAGAAGACCACTTATGAAAATGAGAAAGCAGTAACCACCCCGTTTCTAGTATTGACTCTCTAATTGGAAGGCCCGGATATACAAGGCCCTCCGTGAGCTCAACAATAGAATCATCAAAGTTGACGCCCTTGTACTGTGAGGAAAATGCAATACAATTAAAATACAAAAATAAAGATCCTTCTTTCAGATAATTTCGACTTTCTCTAATGAAGTAAAATCTAGTTTCAAAAATGAAAAGTCCTTAATAAGCAAAGAGAAAAACTGCAGTCACTTTCGCAGGAATTTTAAACGATAAGAACCTTGTGAACGTCTAAATCATCGAAAATATTTATGATCTATTATTTGACGAGGTCCCCCATCCTTGGGACCACTCGGGCCAATTGTGAGCCAGTTCTAACAGCGTAGGGCTGAAGAGCTACGTTTAATCGTGGGGTAAAAATACTTTTTGAATATATTTGTAATTTAGAATCAGGACCGCTTAGACAGAATTACTAGGCGTACGATCTTGGCAATTCTTTCATTGTTGTATCTCTGTCACCATTGTTGTCGTTTAAATTGACTTACTACTGTTCACCTAAATATGTAATTCCCAATTAATCTACTATTTTTTACCAGTGTTTATTTCATTTTGTGTGCCTGCATCTAGGCTGGTAGTGGGTATCTAGTTAGCAAAATCGGCAAGGACACTACAAGCGAATCTGTTCTCCACATCGTTCAAAAATAAAGAGGCCATATTACGTGTCTAATTATTCTATTTTCTCCCATTAACTGAGGGCGGCGCTAGCCTAGTTGACACAATCTTTAGCGCTATAAGCGGCGCTATCGGAGAACATATAAAGTGTAAGTTCACGGCTTTTGAGCATGATATTACATTCGACGTGGTCAATATTTATGATCACAATTAAGCCCAGTCCCTTTTCTTTTATAACCACAGTAAAACTTTCATCGCTACAAATGGCACAGTCAGATATTGGAAGAAAAATTGCAAACTAATTACGCTATAAACTTTGTAATTCGAATTTAATTATTAGAGAGATACAGACATATAAATAAAGTGATTAGGCCTATAACCGCTAAGCTACGACAGGAAACCCTTTAAAATATCTCTTAGGAGATAATAGCCTCCCCCAAAATAGGTTAAGTGAAAAAATAAAATTTATACAAAAAAAATGTCCGAGAATTTAGAAGAACAATTAATAGCACAAAAATTGGTCATAAGAAATATACAAATGGCAAAATCTATCACGGAGTACAATGGTCAATTAGATATTGACGAATTTAATATCCAATTGGCCCAGTTTGTACAACTAACAAAAACAGAGCTAGAACTGTTAGTCAACATGCTCCTACTACGATTAAAAGGCCAGGCCTTAACCTTTCTAAAACATATCGAGCATACCATAGGCAATAACGCCAACTTGCCAATAAATACGGTTGATAACTTGTTAAAAGCATTTAAAGATAGGTTTATAGAAACCAGTTCCATAAATAAATTAAAACACGAAACAGTAAGCTTTGACTTTTCACAAAATATAAGAGAATACCTTGATAATATACGCATTTCTGTAGAGGCAAAATACGGAAGTGGTTCGGGGCAACTATATGAAAAAGTCATACTAAATACCTTTTTGCAAGGGCTACCCTCAAAACTATATAGAGTGGCAATTTCCAAAAATATTCAGACGTTGAATCTTGTAGTTGAAGAGGTAGAGCAATTGATCGAAGTCAATGGGACGGTCACAAATCATAGTAAAACAAAAATAAACAGCTTAGGTGACTCAAATGCAAACATAAACTTCAAGGGCGATCAGGCATCCCCCAATTTCTTTTCAAGGGATAACTCCCCAGTACCAGAAAGGAACAAAACGCAAGAACTCGCTAGGCAGAAAACAATACGTTTTCAGCTCATCAAACAAGCCAATTACGAAAATAACCCTACAATAATAAGGTGTTATAATTTTAATCGTGTTGGGCATATCGCGAGAGAGTGCCGTTATGTCCCTAATCGCATACCAAGAATTGCTGTCAGTAATACGCAAAATTACGGCAACCATTTGTTCAGAAGAACAAATTTTAGCACCGGCTGTGCACTAGGCTATAACCAGGGGGGATTGCGTCAATCAGTACCTTACAACACGTACCAACAAAACTTGTATAACTCTCCCGCCAACAGACAAATTAATTGTCGATTTGAAAACTCAAATACTCGCCAAACCCATTATAAGCGAATATTCCAGTCAGTGCCAGCAAGCGGCACCGACACAGGATATCAACGTTATCATAATAAGACATGGCGAAGGCAGAAAGACGTAAATCAATTAGATATGCCCACGGAAACTCATACGTCTGAATATCTATTACAGGCATCGACACATGAAATAAATCCTCATGGACACGTTTCAGGCCCCTCAGAAATATAAATTGGACCCAGAGGGTGCCCGTAATATTTAATAGGTCCAAAAAAATGGTGGTGCCGTCTTGTAGTGATATTAATAACAAGTAACCTATATTTAATGATTTTTGTGTAGAAAACATTTATTTTGAGGCTTTGATCGACTCTGGCGCAACGATCAGTATCATAAACTCTTGCGTATTTAATATGTTGCCTCTGCATATTAGGCGACAGAGGAACCCTAATAATCCCAATTTAACTAGTGTGAAAGGCCATAAATTGGACGCAAGAGGTTCAATTAGCCTAAACGTAAAAAGAGACAATAGGATCTTTATAAGAAATTTTATAATATGCGATAACTTTCCATATGAAGCAATCATAGGGGCAAATTTTTTAAGGTCTAACAGAGTAATATTAGACGTAGCAAATGAGAGGCTTGTCTACCCGGCTACGGTGGGGGAAGAAATTGCTACCTTAAGAAATCGTAACAGAAGATACGAAGGCAACGTAACCGTAAAAAACATTTCTGACGGTATCATGCCGCAATCTTTAGAACCTCATTTCTCGCAAGAAGAAACAGGAATAATCAAAAACTCGTCCAATTATTCTACAAGACATTGCAGAGATGAAGTAAATTTAAATAATTAAAGTATTGAATTCGCAAAAATAAAAATAGGAGATATGTGACAGTACAGGTCAAATGAAATCAAGAAAATTATGGAGCTATAGAAAAACATAGTAAAACCCAACGTGACGCCACAAGAGGCCGCAATGGCGCAGCATAGCGCCATTATGAATCTAATAAATAATGAAAATAAAGAGCAATATTACGGATTTGCGATAAGGAAAACAAAAGTCCCTCCCAAAACGATGCAAAAAATTCAAATATCACAGATGATTGAGCCAGTGGTTAGCAAATGCGAAATATGGTTTGCTACCCCATCTGAAATACCCGAAAATCTGCTATGCGAGGAACAGATTATATCTTATGACAAAGAAGAAGGTTTTATTTGGGTAACTAATAACCACGAAAATGATACAATTACAATTAAAAAGGGGACGTGTTTAGTTCAAATCCAGGTTTTAACGGAGAATGATTTAAATACAAGGGAAAATTCTAAAAGAATTCTAGTTAATGGCATTAAAACTTCAAATAACAAATATCCTTTAACTAGATCGTAATTTTTAAACAAATCTAAGATGGATCATATTACGGACTTGGAACTTAAGAAAAAATTATGCGAATTATTATGGAATTTTAAAGATGTGTTTGCTGCATCTGAAGATGACATCGGGCTGATACATTTTATGAATATTTAATTTTAACGACTGGTAATCCCGTAGCAAAACAACAATATGGATTACCATATAGGCACAAAGAATGGTTAAAAATATAATTCACGAATTAGAAAAAAAATTAAAATATATGCCCAAGTATAAGTCCGTATACTGCACCTGTGATATTCATATTAAAGAAGAATGGTGATCTTAGACTTGTAGTAGACTATAGAGCCTTTAATTAACAAGTAGTTAGCGATAAATTTCCTCTACGAAGAATAGATGAAATTCTTGACTCAATTTCAAGCAAAAACAAAATTTTTTACTTCTTTGGACCTTACCCAAGGCTACCACCAAGTGAAAATAGCCGAAATGGATGTCCATAAAACTGCATTTTCAGCATCTGAATGTGGTTCATATGAATACTTAAGGGTACCATTTGGACTGAAAACAATTTCACGCGCGCTATGTAGACCCCTACTGCACCTGTTAAGAGGAATAAAGAATATCATTCATTTTGTCGACGATGTCATATGCGTGGGGGAAAACACTGAACAACACTTAGCGACATTAGCTAAGGTGTTCGAGAAGTTCAGACAAGGCAATTTAAAATACCGGCCTGAGAAAGTAAATTTATTTCAACATAAAATTAAATTTTTAGGAGTAGTAGTGACACAAGGAGAGATATCCCCAGACCCTGATAAAATAAAATGTGTTGAAAACCTCAAACCCCACAGGACTATGAAAGAATTAAGAGGAATTTTAGGTCTTACTGGCTACTTTAGAAAATTCGTACGCAATTACACCCAAATTGCAAAACCCCTCACGGAATTAACTAAAGGGAACTCCCATAATGTTACCTGGTCCCAGGAAGCTCAAACTTCCCTAGACCGTCTCAAAAAGGCGCTCACTTCTGAACCAATATTATCACTACCTGATTTCGAAAACGGAGGATTTGTGGTTACGACCGATGCTACTTCAAAAGCCATTGGGGATATTCTTTCGCAAATAATTCCCATGGGAAACCCTGATCCTTTCCAAGGATCTTCTAATAAAAAAAAAATAGAAAAAGTTATATACTATTCGAGTAGAACCTTATCAAAGGGTTAAAGTAGTTATTCCGCCACAAACTTAGAATTATTATCTATAATCCACCACTTGGACAAATTTAAACACTATTTAATTGGTAGAAAATTTATACTATGATCAGACCATAAAAGCTTGCAGTACCTTTGCACATTTAAAAACCCCACGGGCATTCTAGCTAGAAGGATTATGAAAATCCAAGACCTAGATTATGAATTTGAACATTTAAAGATTAAAAAAAACACAGCTTGTGACTTTTTGAGTGGATACCCAGAAAATAGTCCGTCGGAAACTGAGGGAAATTAAGTTAACGCCATAAACGTTCAAAGCCAGCACGAATGCAATAAAAATATAGCCAAAGACACAGTAAAGGAAAATAAGGTTAATTATTGTCCCTTGTCGTTAGAAAATATAAAAAGAAAGCAAAAAAAGGACGATATGTGTTCGGCGCTTATTAATTATTTTGTGAATGACGATGCGTTACCGGATAGATTCAAAACTCTTAGAAAAGAGATAGATAACTTTTACTATGATCTTGTTGAAGAGATACTGTGTAGAATCGTGACTGCTGAGACAAATAGAGACCAAACCTCAATAATACCTGTATTACCACAAAACTTAATAGTGCCTTTATTTGAATATTTTCATTCAGATATAAATGGACATTTAGGACTAATGGAAACTTTCCAAAAATTAAAACAGTATTTTTACGTGCCGTCGGCAATGACAAAACTTAAAGAATTTGTAAGTACAAGCGAAGCATGTAACTTAAGAAAAATCCCCCCAGCTTATCCTAATCCTCCAATGGGAAGGGTCCAAGTAGCAAAGCACCCATTCGATATTATCTCATTTGACTTATACTGAACGAGCGGAAGCTTTCCTCTTTCTAGCAGAAGCCATACTTGTATTCTTTCAGTTATAGACCATTTTTCAGAATTTACTTTTGCAAAAGCATTAAAATATCAAGGTGCTTATGCCACCAGTAAGGAGTTAGCGAAATTATTTTTACAATTTGGCGTTCCAAATAAGATTTTGAGTGACAACGGAGGAAATTTTGTTTCAAATGTAACAAAAGATTTAATGAGTTTTATTAATATAGAGAAAATGGTGACAGCTCCGTACCACCCACAAGCTAATGGTAAAATATAAAATAGACATAAAATATTTTCGAATGTATCAAGCATTTATACAAAAGACAATAGGGACGGCTGGGATCAATTTTTACCTTCCTTAACTAACGTAATCAGTACGGCTTATTCAGAAACAGACAAAGACAATCCATTTTATTTAATTTTTGGACGTGATTTCAGGACCCCGTATAATGAGATTATTGAATCTCAGCAGCATTATAATAGCTCGAGTGATTAAAAACAAGAATCCATAAAGAGGATGAGGAAAACTTATAAAATAGTTAGGCAAGAGTTAGAAAAATGTAAAATAAACCAAGAGCTTAGAAACCAACCCAAAGTCAAGGGGAGTATAGATTTCAAAGTAGGAGACTTCTTTTACCTAAAGAACGAGGCAAAAACGGAAGGCAAAAAACTTTCCAACAAATAGTCTGGACCGTACAGAATAGTAAAAAGGTACGATAACGACTATACTTTGAAAATGAAGAACCCAGATAGTGAAAAAAATTACATGGCACATGATATCAGAATAAAGAGCCAAATTTCGAGAAAGATGGGTATCACGTCCCTATTCTGCTAATTCGTCAGATTCGGAAAACGAACCTCCTAGTTTAAAGTAGGGATAGCTGCAACCCTTGAATTTCAAGCAAGACCATTTCGAGAATGACAGTGATGAGGAAAATTTTGAAGAATTTTTAGCTATGAAAAATCTAGTTATTCCAAAGAATAAATCCCTAATACCAGTAAGAATAAAAATACCAAAAAGATCAAAGGGCTCGTCAACAGAGAGTGCGAGAGGATTAGATTATACAATATCTCCAAAAACCTAATTTTTTCCTGGTACAATTGCAACCCCTAGTCCCCCAAAAAAATTTCAGGACGATACAGGTTCCCACGCAACACCGATAGAAAGGCCCCTGTCATTGCAGGAAGAATTGAACAGAGCTGTAGAAACCCCCGGAGTTACCGTAAAGAAAACTCCTCCCAAAGATTCAACTAAAACAAATCTGCGATAGGCTCTGGATTTAATACATTTTCCCATAAAAACGAGTCAAAGTACATTGACCGAGAATAAAACTCCCAAGGATGACCAGCAAGGTCAATATCATGATATAACTGTGTCCAATGTCAAACCTAAACAGTGGACTTCATGGAGGAAACCTTAGTGCAAAAAATGCCCCATCCTTCTGAAGACATGGCATTCAAACAGTGGAGGAACCCCGCAAAAACTATTGATTCCTCCCAAAGCTCTCAAGAATCTTTCAAATCCCCCGAGTTGAAAACTTAAGGCGAGGATTTAGAGAATAAACCTTCTACTTCCAGAGGAGTAGAAATTTACGAAGGAAGGGCAGTGATACCTCAAAAAGTGCCACCTCTAAACGTACTAATCCGGATTTTTCGAAACTAGTTCTGAAGAGTCTGACGGCGAATCAGACCATATAGTAGCTAAATTGATTTGAAATTGTTAGCATCTAATTTAAAAGCCCAGAATTTTTTGAATTTAATGTTAGGTTATGGGATGCATCCTGCTGTAAGTATTTGTACTAGAGTGACGGAGTCATCTTCATCTCTAATTGATAATATATTTTTGAATGTTCCCCATAATTCGTCAAGTGTTGTGTTAAATGATGTTTCGGATCACTTTGGTTTGGCTATATTAGTTCCGGGTATATTTAAGAATATTAATATTAATTGAGGTGCTCGCCCTAAGCCTAAGAAATTATTAGTTGATTCAAATACTATTTCAAGATTTAAGCTTAGGATAGAACAGTTAGACTTTAAATTTTTACAAGAAGAATTAGATTTAAATTTGAAGTTTGACCTTTGGTATGGTAAGATTAAGGATACGTTTCTGGAATGTTGTGAAGTGTCAGAAATACAGAAGAGAAGGGTGTCTCCGAATAAACCTTGGATTACAAAGAGTTTGTTACAGTCAATTAATAGAAGACATTTTTTATATAAGTTGTCAACAAGGAGCAATGATACTCATGATAATGTAATATATAGAGTTTATAATAGTAGGTTAAATGCTGCACTCCGACTGGCTAAGGTAGAATATTATAAGGTTAAATTGAAAAAAGTTGAGGGTAACCCGAGTAAGACTTGGACATTGATTAAGTCAGTGACTTGCCCTGGTAGCGTCTTGATCCGCCCAGATAATATGGGAATGAATAATAATGTTGCAGATGAGATGTGTAATCACTTCGCTACTATTGGGCAGCGTGTGTCATCATCGGTGCCAGTATTTGATCAAGATGGAGATTTTCGTCAGTTCCTACCTGAAGATTGTGATGTGTCTGCGTACCTTAAATCTGTAACTATTGATGAATTATTTGATGTTATAAATAATATGAAAAATGGTGCATCAACAGGCGATTTTATTTCGTTGAAGGTTTTGAAGTCGATATTACCTGTTATATCTAGTCATTTTTTAGGACTGATAAATAATTGTTTAAAAGCTGGAATATTTCCCGATTGTCTAAAGTGCGCGAATGTTATCCCGATATCTAAAGGAGGGGATAATAAATGTTTTAGTGATTATAGACCGATTTCTTTACTGCCATTTATTTCTAGAGTGTTTGAAAAGTTGATTCATAGTAGCATGGTAAGTTTTTTCGAGAAAAGTCAATTTTTTAGTTCTAGTCAGTTCGGGTTTAGGAGTCATCTTTCTACAGAGCATGGAGTTTTGTTTTTAACAACTTTTATTAATGATGCTTTAGACAAGGGTCTGAAGATAGCTTCGATATTTTTGGATATTACTAAAGCATTTGACTCTGTTGATCATGATATACTAGTTCAAAAGCTATATAGTAGTGGTATACGTGGTGATTTTTTAAATGTCATAGTTAGTTTTCTTAGTGGAAGGACTCAGTGTGTTGTGATGGATGGAGTTACATCTAAAATTGAATATATTTCGATTGGAGTACCCCAGGGTTCTGTTTTGGGCCCTTTGTTGTTTTTGGTTTATATAAATGACCTTTGTAGAGCTTCAAGTAATGTGTCTTGTTCTTTAGACCTTGAAACTTACGGTACTAAAGGAATTCTACCATGTTTTGCTGATGATGCCCATAACACTATAGCTGCTAGAACTGAAAATGAGTTGATGACTATATTGAAACAAGGTATTTCTTCGATTGAAAAGTGGATGCGAGTAAATAAATTGAAACTGAATCACAATAAGTCGAATTTTTTGATTTATGGTAGAATTACTGGACATTATCCATGGATTAATAGTGTAGAAGTAGGGCACCATACTACTAGTACTAGATACCTTGGTGTTATAATTGATGAAAGCCTTAGTTTTAAAGACCATATTGCATCTGTTAACAGCAAATTGTCTCGTAATATTGGTATTATGCGTAAACTTAGGTATCTTTTTCCATTTGAAATTCTGAGAATGTTGTATTTGTCTATGGTTCACCCATATCTCATTTACTGTTGTATGGCTTGGTCGAAAACATTCGTAACTCACCACCATCTGCTCTGCGTAACACAGAATTTGGCAATTAGAGTTCTTTATGGTAATCACATTGACCTATCTGTATCGGTGAGGCATCTCTACCGCGAGTATAAAATTCTACAGTTAGCAGGAATATGTGTATTCTATAATGCTCTGTTTATGTTTAAATATTTAGCTTCGGAGTTACCATCATGTTTTTCAGGAATGTTTAGTCTTGCGTCTACTATTCATGATCATTTAACACGATTTTCTCACTTGGTGAAAAGACCAGCTATGGTCACGCCTAGGTCTAAGTTTTCAAGTCACCATGTTGTTCCGTTAGTTTGGGAGAGTTTGCCAGAGGATTCGAGGAATGTTGGAGGTTTGCAGGATTTTCGTAAGTCGCTAAAGAACCATTGTTTTGATGTGTATATTTTGAATGGATTATTCCACGCCACTTAAGTTTTGTTTTTGAGGTGGGTTTAGTTGCAGCTGAATATGATTATAATTATTATATTTTTGTTGGGTGTTGTTTGGAGGTTCGTTGGTTTTCGGGTCCGTTAAGTTGAGCTCTAATTATGTTTTTTTTTTGTTTTTTTTTCTATATTTCTTTTTTTTTCTCTCTTTTTTTTTTGTTTATTGTTTTTTTTTTATTTATTAGGAGGGTTTTCTCCCGCACAAGCATTGCTTCAGGGAATCGATGATGTATATATATATTTTTTTTAATAAACCCATTGTTACTTAAAGAAATAGGAAAATTAGCAGCCGAACACGGTAAACAAACGAACTTAAAAGGGAAAGAATTTTTGAAAAAAAAAAACAAAAATTTCGACATTATTTCACTAGAAAAATTGAAAAATAAAAAACCCGCAAGAAACCGAGTAGAAAATAACGGCAAAGTCAGGCAGAATGGTTAAAAAAACAGACAGATGGAAATATCAATAACTATTTTAAAAACAAATTCTAGATCCCTTATGAAAATCAATTTACGATCCACCATAATACATCAAACAGCTTGCAAGTAAAGTTAACCAAGTAATTATTAATGAAATTAAAAAATATATAATACAAGTGATGTCAAAACGTTGGTGATCAGAGAGAAAGGCCCAAAGGTAGGAAGCTCGTGGTCGACTGAGAACGACAAGTGGTGTTGGACCACGTTTTGTGGGAAGCCTAGGGAGGAACTCAAAGCCCATGCAGCTTTTAATTTGTTGTGGGCTTGCTTGCCCCCGGATTTTCTATGAAAAATCGACCCATGTTCTAACAAAGATTGATGTAAAAAAAAAAAAAAAAAAAAATTTGGTTAACAGTATAATTATGTGCTGCTAGGTTACTTATTTATGTGCTGCTTACTCGAAAAATATAATGCAAAATTAGATTGTATAGCGATTATTAACTAAGCTTTAAAGGTATATCTCAACCAGTCATAAAGGCATATAACAACCAAAATAAAGCTTGGAAGTCCTAACTTTACTTCCTAACCTATCTAATCATAAAAATATTTATTCTGTTTTACGTCTACAAATCGGTTTTCTTTGGCCAATGCCACAAAATGATTACATAATGAGAAATAACCTAAGTAAAAATTAAAGTGCCTTTAAAAAAAAAATATAATAATAACAAAGTAGTAAACAAACAAATTTAGTAAAAAAAACGGGTAAAATTAATGATAAATTAATTCTAGAAACAAAAAATAAGATGAGGCATAAGAATATCATCATAATCCTCGTTGTTCACGCAGTGGCCCAAGATATTGTAAAACATGGAGTAATATTCAAGCATGAAAATTCATTGCTAGCTAGCCATGACGCAAGGAAGATCTTTATGAAATTGGTCCCCAAACCCTTCGAGACCTTATTTCAACAAGCAACAAGACTAGAAAGAAACACGAATGAACTCAAAGAATCGACCAACTTCTGGTTGAACATACTATTGGCCGTATGTTTCGTATTCGCGACTTCCCTGACCATAAGAACCCTATTGAATAGTAATTACGGAAAAATCCTAAGACTAATAAGACGAAAACCAAGAGAACAACACGGGGAAACAGCTGAAATGAAGAGGTTATACCCGGAGCCTCATGAGAACGTCCAAGCCAAGAAATAGGGAAGACAATAGAAAACGAGTGGGTATAGAGGTCTCCACTCGTCCTTGCTATGTCTTGTTCCCTCATTGTAGTATCGTTTACGTAAAACCGTGTGGTTATGACGCTGCAACATGCGTTTCTTAAACAGCACGGACGTGCGTGAACAATGCAGCCATGAAACATGTTGTAAAATTAGACCTCAAAGTTAACCATGCAGCATAAAATCAGTTGAAATGATTATTTTAAATCTAATGTAAAATTAACTGAGTTTTGAAGGATTGCTGAACTCGATAAAAATTTATTTTTGTGTACTAATATTATTTTATTTATTTAACTCTGTCTTATAGCGTAAAATTCATGTACCCGATCAATTCTTGACTTATATGTACTGTAAGTATTTACTTTAAAAAACGCGTT
This sequence comes from Artemia sp. Qi Xiang Cuo, assembly GCF_049724085.1. Classification (NCBI taxonomy): domain Eukaryota; kingdom Metazoa; phylum Arthropoda; class Branchiopoda; order Anostraca; family Artemiidae; genus Artemia; species Artemia sp. Qi Xiang Cuo. The sequence goes on along the minus strand of NC_142806.1, from coordinate 65,884,031 downwards.
ATTCTGCCTTGATATTTTTATTACGGGAAGCTGATTGAAGAATCGGATCTTGAGCATTACAATGAATTGCCGAGTGCAGACGCAACCTAGCAGCATCTGATTTCATCATACCTCAGCCAACGACGAGTACTCTCCATACACTCCAAGCAATTTTCATCCCAGCTTTGTCTACGAAAACAACAGTTACCTTTGATCGTTTCCTCTACCACGAATCATATAACGTATCAGGTAACATTGTATTTGAATCTCAGTATCCAGTGCATTATCGAACAATATAATCACATAAATTCTGAGAACCCCATCGACCAGTACAAGATATAAGTGCATAAATATCGCCTTTGACAATAATTATGGACCCCAGAAACATTTGACTGTATAGTGATGATATTTGATGATCCCGAAAATTATTTATACAACGCAGATTCACGCGTTGTATCCCTTTCAATCCCTTTCAACCATCTCTCAGAATCCATCCTATCCCCTCTGTGTGAAAAGTTCATATCTCTGTTATGCCATAAATGTACGAGATAATTTCTGAAAAAAGAACCTAGAAAACAAAATTAACCCCAGTGACCAAGCCAGTGACAATATGCCCCTCCCACAAGTTAAAGACAATATGTTGAAGGAGTCACTATAGTTTGATGTCAACCCGTCCAAATCCAAACTTCAATTCCCTCGTGATTAACCTAGGAATCACCGCAAAGGTTAATAGACGCAAGCCATGAGCTAACAAATTTATGAGAGACACAAAAGAACAATTTTATACGAGAATACATTCTCTAAGTGCCTCAAAGTATCGCAAAAGATATAGCACCCTATGAACTATCGAAAAGCAGGTGAGAATGAACTCTGATGGCATATTCCAACACCTGTAGGTGGAAGCATTATTTCCCAGCTTACAATTAGAGAAAGCCTGTCGTGTGAACACAATCGTGCTTGAACTGTCCCATGAAGAAACCATAACGTAAGTTCTTCAAAAATTTTGCCAAGACGAAAAGAGTGAAGGAAAATAATTTACAACAGAAGGATTGAGTACGCTAAAAAAACTCGAATGTACTGAAATAGATGTGAATTTACATATGTTACTTCTTAATAACTTTGATAACTCAAAAATCCCAATATCCCATCATTAACGTTGCGTAGCAAAACATCCCCAGTGAAAGTGTTTTAATTTTACCAGTGAATATGGTAAACCCAATATTGTGTGTTTTAAATCGTTTTTGTATGTAGTGTTAGATGTACAGATAGAGTTATGTGTAGCGTTGTAGAGCTATTCATTTAATGTAGCGTAGATAGAAAGTAGTGTGCCATATAGACAGCTAAAAAAGCCTTGTAAAAAGTGAATTCAAAGAAAAAAATCTTATGTGAAGGTAGAATAGCCCCAACCTTGTTGGAAATGTAAAAGTAATCAGTGTTAGCCGTAGGAAAAAAAATCTTTAGTATAGTAGTTAGCCTAGAACCATGAATAATCTTAGTCCGGTAGATGAATTTTAGATAGGGATGTAGAATAAAATAAGAAAAGTAATAGAGAAAATTTTTAGCACTCCTGATAAAGCCATAACATAAATATAAAATAATTATGTAGAAGAAATAGTTAATAAATGGCGAACATTTTAAAAGCCCAAAGGCAAGCAAATACTAATGACGGGACGTCATTAATTGATGGGAAGGGTAAAATGTACCTTGAGCAAACTGCGATATATTTTAAATACCAAAACAATGTTCCTTCTTTTTAAAGTTAATTTCGACTTCCTCTTATTAAGTTAAATCTAGTTTCAAAAATAAAAAGTCCTTAATCAGCAAAGAGAAAAGGTGCAGTCACTTTCACAGGAAGTTTCAACGATAAGAACCGTGTGAACGTCTAAATCATCAAAAATATTTAAGATGTATTATTGGACGAGGGTTCACATCCTTGGGGCCACGAGTCTATTTTGAGCCAGTTCTTACAGTGCAAGACTAAAGAGCTAAGTTTGATAGTGGGGTAGACGTGCTTTTTTGAAGATATTCATATTTGAGAATCAGGACCGCTTAGACAGATTTACTCGGCGTACAATCTTAGCAATTCTTTGATTGTTGTATCTCTGTCACCATTGTTGTCGTTTGAAGTGACTCACTGCTGTGCACCTAAATATGTAAGTCCCAATAAATCTATTGTTTTTTACCTGTGTTTATTTCACTTTATATGTCTGCATCTAGTCTAGTAACAGGCAATTAGTTCGCAAAATGTCCAAGGACGTTCTCAGGGAATCTGATCTCCAGATAACTCAAGAAAAAAGAGGCCACATTTATATGTCTACATATTCTATTTTCTTCCATTAACTGAGGGCGGCGCTAGCCTAGTTGACACAATCTTTAGCGCTATAACCGGCGCTATCGGAGAACATATAAAGTTTAAGTTTTCAGCTTTTAGGGTACGATATTACATTTGACACGGTCAATATTTATGACCACAATTGAGCCCAGTCCCTTTTCTTTTATAACCACAGTAAAAATTTCATCGCTACACCCTGATTGCATCGGATTTCGAATTAAAAAGCAGTACTTCCAACTTTTCAGCATTAAATTGGAGTCTAATATGGGTATACTCTTATTGTAACTTGATAAAATTATCTTCTTGTCCATACAGAAACCGGATTCAGTTTAGTATGTCATCCGCATAAACTATCAAAGACAAAAATTTTACCACACAAAATATAAGTCATAAGTGATTTTGGTTTTAGCTTCACAATACTATTATTAAGTGCTGTCGGTGACGAAATACCATCTTGTCTAATACCTGAAACAATAATTGGGTGGAAACACAAACACTCAGAAGGAGGTTTATTTTTCTTATGGATGGGAATCAAACATTCAATTGCGAAAGAATCAGGGATAAATCCTAAATTAAATATAATTTGATAAAGGAGGAGCAAGTGTTCTATAAATAATTTTACCACACAACGAAAAATGCTGTGCATAAATCTAATCATATCCTCTTGAATTTTTTTTCTTCAGTTTACCAATCGGAGAAATAATCAGACTCTTTGTAATAATCAGTCCCGGACTAGAAGCATGCTCAAAAAAATCTCGGAGTTTTACTTTATAATTATTTTGCAGACGTGGATCCGGAGCAGAAAATTCTTATTTTTATTCCTCAACCCATGAAGAAAGTAGTATACGAGACGGTGCTTGACATGGCACTTCTTTTACAAGACTGGACCACATCTTATTTGACCGCGACTGAACTTCTTCCAAACAAGACGAAATAATCAAATTAATTCAGAGAAAGCTGCTTTGGAAACTGATGTTTAATACAACTACACAGTTTTTGCAGCCACACATCTCGCAGTTTACCTGGTTCAATCTAAACTGAAAGCCCAAATTAGCAGAAAAACAAGTATTACGCAAATTATAATTAGTTTACTAACTGGGCTCTTTAGTTCCAACGCTTACTCACCTAATAGGCACTGCCGATTTTTCTGCAAAATTGATTTAAAAAATTTCTGAAAAATAAGTTTTCAAAGAAAAGTAAAGGCCATTTTAAACTTAAGCTCAGCAGATACAAATACATTTTAAAATTCAAACTCAAAAAGACCAGAAATTGCTACTAAAGAATAAATGGAACCCAAAACGAACAAAAATTAAATAAACAATCACAGCAAAAACATACAACAAGTAATAATATAGCCTAAATGAATAAATAGATCTTAAAGCGAGTAATGCTAAGATTGAATATGAAAATCAAGCTTTAAACGAAAAAAATATTTCCGTATTGAAGTATAAATGAAACTTAAAACGAAAAGAAATTAAATGAACAATCAATGCAAGCAAACATACAATAGATATTAATGTAAATTAATAAATAAATCTGCAAACGAGTGAAACTTAAATTGAATATGCAAATCAAGCTTAAAACAAACAAAAAATCACTACAGACAAGAGTTTGGGTATGACCTCCTTCTCTCACTGTGAAAGTCTAAAACCTACTGCGTCATGGGCGTTTTACTGAAAACCAATTTTATGAGAAATATTTTCTTTTGTGCTTAATATTGAAAATAAATATTAAAATTATAGTAACATTTTGAACTGATGAGCCTTCAGCAATTAATATTATGCTCCAAATATTCAGTTTGATTTATTAGCTCTTTTTAAAGTTGTTAAGGACGAGTATAGTTTCACTACAAACAAGTTTTTGGATACTACCTCCTTTCCTAACTGTATATAAAAAACTAAAAGCCTACTACGTCATTGGCGCTTAACTGAAAACGAATTATGTTACAAATTTATTTTACAGTTCTTACAGAATGTATGTTCGTTTGCATTGATAGTTTATTTAATTTCTGTTCGTTTTAAGTTTCATTTATACTTCAATAGGAAAATCTTTTTTTCATTTTAAGCTTGATTTTCATATTCAATCTAAGCATTAATCACCTTAAGATCTATTTATTGATTTATATTATTACTTGTTATGTTTTTGCTATGATTGTTTATTTAATTTCTGTTCGTTTGGGGTTTCATTTATTTTTTAATAGTAATTTCTGGTCGTTTTGAGTTTGGATTTTAAAAGGTATTTGTATCTACTGAGCTTAAGTTTGAAATGGCCTTTACTCTTCTTTGAAAAACTTATTTTTCAAAATTTTTTTTTTATTAATTTTTGTTCGTTTTTGATTGCAAAAAATTTCAAGTTTTTAAAAATTCCTTATTTCAAAATCAAACTTAAAAAAAATAAATCATATATTCATCAAAGTATCAAAATTGGTATAAAAGTAGTAATATCAAATTAAAAAAATGGGTTTGTGTCAACATCGGAGTTTTTATTATCGGATGTTTGAACTATTTTTAACAAAATTGGTATCTCAAAATTTTTGTCAGATGGGTTTGGGGAAAAAGGGCGTGTGGGGAATAATTAAGCTTCGGTCTCTTTTGACTCTTTAAAATGAACTAGAGTATCCCTTCTATAAGAACCATATATATCCTCAGAGTGTAACTTACAACGCCTGTCTCTGGGCCCTGGGGGGTTTTGTCAACCCTGGAGTTTTAATATCTGATGGTTGAAGTATTTTTAAAAAAATGGTTACCTCAATTTTTTTTTGGATGGGTTCATCCATCCGATACACCCAAGGGCGTGGAGGGTAGGGGGGGGGGCTAGTTGCCCTCCGATGTTTTTCACTCTGCGAAAATGAACTACAACTTTTAATTTCCATTCAAATGAATCCTCTCTGAAGTTTATACGAGTATCCCTTTGATAAGAACCATATACAGCCCCTGGACATAGCTTGCAGTAGCTGTCCCACGGGCCCTGGGGGATGTGTCGAGAACCGGAGTTTTTGTTATTATACCTTTTAGCTATTTTGAAAAAATGTCTCTCTCAAAGTTCTTATTGGATGGGTTTTGAGGATAATAGGGAGTGGAGAGAGGAGCTAGTTGCCCTCTAATCTCTTTTGACTCTTAAAAAGTGAACAAGAACTTTCAATTTCCAATCATATGAACCCTCCAAAGTTTATACGAGCATACCTTCCACAAGAACCATATATACCCCCAAAACAATACTTACAACGTCTTGCCCGGGCCCTGGGAGAGGGGGGATGTGTCGAAACAGGGTTTTTTCTTATCTGACCTTGGAACTATTTTTAACAAAATGGCCATACGTAAGGGAGTTTTTGTTATATGATCTTTGAACTATTTTTAACAAAATGACTACCTCAAATTTTTATCAGATGTATAGGGGAAAAAGGGCTTAGGGGGGAGAGTTGTCCTCCGATCACTTTTGACTCTTAAAAAGCGCACTAGAACTCTCGATTTCCAATCGAATGAGCCCCCTTTGAAGTTTCTTCGACGATCACACAGACCACATGTCCCTTATGCACCACACAGTGTGCATAAGGGACATTCTTCCTAAAGTTTGAATGGAATTTAAACTGGTTGTTAATATGGATTACCTTTGTGAACTACAGATGTCACAATAATTTAGGAAATTAAGGTTTTTCCTAATTTTACAGTATTTTACAGTTTCCAACCCCATTGGAAATATCTTTATCTATCTATTTTAAAATGCACCATTGAAACTGGGGGCATAATAAATAAAGCAGGAGACTAACGTGCACTAAATGAGAATATATATTTCTAGCACACTGTTTAGATGTAGAGAAGCCTTGAAATTGTCCTCATTTTTTTGTTTTGAATCCTTACCTAACTTTGCTTCAAGGTATTTGGCTGAAAATTGTTTGGCTTCTGTGACCTCCCTTTTTTCATAAGGTAGTATATTACTAATATATTTTTAGTCATAAACTGACAATTTATATTTGCATGCATGTATGAGGGGTTTTCCTGAGGGGTCTGATATGAAGAAAATTATATTATTTTGCTCATTTTTCCTCAGACACTATGAGCTACTTGGCACAATCCTAAGAAAAGTTCTCAATATATAAATATGTATTTCTGGTTTTTGTCTTACATCTCTGTTTGAACTTCCAGACTTTTCCAAAGATTCTTGAGGATCGAACACATAAATAGGGTTTGATATTTATTGGGTGAAAGGCTTAAAGTTTACCTGATTTAATATAATGGTAAGTTTATATGTAACAATATGTAACAAGGCCGTTACATGATTCAAAAGACAGGAGAAAAAATTGTAAAATGATTTGAAAATAGATATTCTCTGTTGTTCTTAGTTTAATGTCAAAATCTCCCAAAGTTTAGCTTTCATTGTACTTTTTTATTTCCATAAACATTATAATAATTTTGCAGGAGCTTCGTTGATATCCTTATAGAAATTAATGTGTCGGAGAAGAATTTGTTCCTCTTTTTTATGAAGGTTACTCAGTTTCCCAAGAGAGGTAGACAATTGTTTTGCTGCATTTTCTTTAATATGTCCAGTTTTACTTCCAAAAACAAGTTTTTTTATTAATTCAAAATAAAATAATTGAAAAAATAGCCAAGCTGCTCAGCACTATTTCACTGTGTTTGAAAACATTGACCTTATTTTTTGGCAACCATTTAAGCCTTAGTAATTTATTGGGATGTTTAGATTAGGTATTTTTAGTGTAAAACAGCCATACAAAACAATGTTAATCATCTGGTGTTGCCTGGCAAGCTTATGTGCTTTACATAAGATTCTAACAAAACAGATGCATGCTCTACACCATTTGTTACTAATTTATAAGAAAACTATGCCACTTTGCTATAAAAATATAAGGCTGAAATATCCACCTCTGTTTTGTCAGTTCCTGGAGGCAGAATGAAGGACAGTGCCTCCTAAAAACTTAATGCCCATCCCTTAGAAACATTAAAAGCCAGTGTGAAACTTTTCCTTAATAAATTATAGTATTTTTACCCTTACCAAATAAAAAAGATTCATGAATTGTCCTTACGTTTATCAAAAAAAAATTTATAAGTCTTTAAAGGACAATGAGCAATGATGTCAGTTCAAGAGATGATAATATTTTTAACAGAAGGAGACAAAATATTTAACTGGATCAAAGGCATTTTGGACTGTGACCCTTCCATGTTTTTCTAGAAAAATTCTTTCACGTTCTTCAGATAATTTGAGCAAAGATGTGAATTGGTTTTGATAAATAACATTTTAAGTATCTAAATAAAAAAAAGGAAACCAAAGGAAAGTCCTTGTCCCCCTCTTAAATTTTCTTGAATTCGCTGTGCTGGAATTTTCTTATTTTATTAAGCTTTTCTCATCTACCCACCCAACCTCCTGTGCTCTATTGGAAATATATTTCTAAATAAATGTTTAAGGCTGCAGTTTTAAGCTCCGAAATTTGGGATTTTGCCAAATAAATGCAACTGGTAGATAATTTCTCTAAGGGTTGGTTCTTAATAAACCATAATTTGAATTATTTACTATACAAGTTTATTCAAAATACATTACTTCATGTGAAAATAAAATTTAAGAAAAAAGGGGACAAAATGTAAAGTGTTCCAACTGCCAGTGTCATCTTTATCGTTGACCTGAACAGCTATTCTCGCATAATCCTTCCGACATCAATTTTGACTGAATGCTTAGGGTTTATGGACAGGGTTCCATTTGTAACCTGTAATTAATAAATTAATATAGTAAAAGTAATTATAAAGGGATAAGGATAACTATTCTCCAGGGTCATTTTAGCTGCATAAGATATTGAATTGACATTATTGTTACGGGGTCTTTTTTACAGGGACAAGTAAAAAGCCTGTTGTCCAACTGTGCAAAAGTAGGGATCAGTCACTTGCTTCTTTTTTTTTTAGCAAAACATCTTTCCACAGTGCCACCATTGGGTCAGTAAAAGTAGTTATGTAGCAATAAGAATTATACAGGTAAATTATGAATTTCATAGATAATAATTTATAAAATTTGGCAGGGTAGGTGAGATTTAAATTCCAAGGGCTAGGGATGTTAGGTCCCTTTTTTGTTTTAAAGACATCATATTCAGAATTAAATTCCTGTTTATTATTATCTTACCTTTACTTAGTTCAAATACTTTTTCTTTATTTTTTTTAGTCTTCTTTCTTGATCACTGAATAAAACACACTGTAGAAAATATATTATTAATAGCTGGCTTGATAATTCTTTTGAGGTGACAGCAAATAACTCAAATTCTGATTTTATCTGCTGGCCAATGTACACTAAATCTTTAGATTTGACAATACTTCATCAGACAAGAAACAGTTGGTTACACAATTCTAATCCTCATATAAGGTAATGTAACCCGTGAGGAGTCTGGGAATTGACATCATCTTCCGCATTCAGGCTACACTGGCAGAATCACCAAAATCAGTGCAGGCAGCAAAGACCATGTGAATTATTAAAGCTCAGCTAGAATGAGTGGCCTCGAAAGCCATGAAACCCATGCCATTAAGCTTCTAATACTCTAAGAGGGGGAATGAGAACCAGAATAATGTGTATGGTGAGGTAAGTAGACAAGTCCAAATAAGAGGGTATTATTTTTAAAGTGGGTAGGAAAGATGCTGTAGTTTATTATCCAATATTCCTTACTAGCAGAAAGCTGCCATGCTTTTATTTGTGAGAAGACAATAATTAGTTACAGGCTGACAGGGAAAACTTGTTTTTGGCTAGTAGCTTCTAGTGTTAAATTAATATAATATTCTCGCATTTAAAAAAAAACTTTCAATTTTGAATTTTTTTCCTTTATTTAGTAATTAGCAACTCCAAGAAATGAAAAATTATTTTTTAAGAGACTGCAAAATCATGACCGAGACCCAATTAACAACGCTAATGTGCTTACCTGTTTATTAACCCCTTGAAAATTCTTAAGAACAGGTTTAAAAGCACATGGGTAAACGTACAGGATTGAGTATTTTTACTATTTGGAAAGTTGTCTAACTAGCTGTGGTTTGTGTTAAAACATTTCACAAATGCCATTCAGTTTCCCCTGGTATCATTGTCGCAGCAATAGCTGCAACCTAGTAAAGAGCTGCCAAAAGTAACAAAAAATTATTTTAACAACTCCCTAGTGAGGAAAAATGACAATATGTACCTGATTCAGGAATGGTAACTATTATTTTGCCTAATCTTAAAAGTAAAATACTATTCTAAAAACAAACATACAATGGTTTTGAAAAAGAGCCTGAAACCATTTGAAAATAGTGCTGGATTGGAAAGAAAAGTATACCATTGGATTGATACTTGTCAAAAATCCCTTATTACAGGAAAATTACATGTCTTGACCAGGAAAAGCAAGGAAAATAATTTTTCTTTTTGTGAGTGACCCTGATGTTTTTTTTTTTTGCCTGATACTGGAGCCTGGTACCTGGTACTGGAGGCCACTCAGCGCGTCCCCAGGTGGCGGATAGGGGAACTTCCTACAGATATGTAGGATACCTCCATGGAGAGAGGAGGCGCGGACCAAGGGGGGACCCAGTCCCTGGGGGTCTTGAAATATAACTGGAACACCCTCACCAGAGGGACATAAATACAGGTGGAGGAGAAGGATGGCCCCTCTGATGTGCACTGGGCTGGGCCCACCGGCGCGTGGACACGTCCCGCTAGTCACAATCCACTCCCCCAGCAATGGGTAAATTGTTGGTGATGCAGGATGCCATAAGGGCGCATTATCGGTAGGAGATATAGTCGGCCCCTGCTAGGGACAGAGAGGAGTGGCTTGCCGCTGTCCTGACACCAGCAAAGAAACCCCTTTTTTCACTTTTATGATGATAATGAGCAAACAAATGAATGTGAGAACCAGTGCTACCGCGTCCGGGGAAACCGACGAAGGCCATGCGTTTAGATCTACCGCGTTCGGGGCAGCCGACGGTACGACGACCGCTAATCGCGCGAATACCTCAACTTTGACAACTCCATCCCTGGAGGCCAGTATATCACTTAAATTGACTTTATCAATTTGTACCCTTAATATCAGAACGCTTGCAAAACAAGGAAAAAGAAACCCCTCCTGAGAGAGATAAACCGTTACAATTAGCACCTAGTTGGTTTATCCGAAACCCACCTCCCAGTCACTGGTGACGAAAAACTTGATGAAGCTACTCTTGTAATATCAAGACGTACTGATGGGACACGCCGAAAGGGAGTGGGCTTCTTTCTCTCCAGTAAGGCTAGGAGATCACTAATCGCAGCAACACCCATCTCAGAACGTTTGATCATGATCCGCCTGAAAGGCTCAACGGCGAATCTTACAATCATCCAAGTATATGCACCCGACTCTAGCAGAGATGATGAAGAATCTGAAAACTTTTATCTCCAACTTCAGTGTCTAGTGGACCCCGTACCAAAAAAAGATATAGTCTTTGTCATCGGGGACTTCAACGCCATTGTCGGTGATGACCCATCTGGCAACAAGGACGTGATGGGCAAATTTGGCCATGGCCAGCTGAACAAGAGAGGTGAGCGCCTAATGGAATTTTTCCGAGATAGTGATCTTGTTATCACTAACACATTCTTCAAACACAGAGCCCGACGCAAAACAACCTGGACATCCCCAGATGGAAGGACTCAGAATCTAATAGATTATATCCTCGTATCTAGACGCTGGAAATCTTCCATAACAAACACAGTCACTTTGGGTGGCGGCGAGTTCTATAGCGACCACTCGTTTTTTTTGACTTCCTTTAAATTGCTTCTAAACGCGGCCGCGAAACTCTCCAGAAAGCCTCCCAGATTCAGAGTAGACCTCTTAAAAGACCAAACTACTCGACAAAATTACACCGCTACTCTTTCCAAAAGAATTTCTGAACTCCTCTCTACATCCCTGCTAACTCTATCAAAAGATGACATCGATAATCTTGTGAAGAGTAGCTTGCAGGTTATATGCGATGTCGCCCAGTCAACCCTGGGAGTCCAAAAGGCGGACCATAAACCTTGGATCACGGATGAAAGAATCTCCTTATGTGAGGAAAAACGCAGTCACACGATCAAACTAGATAGAGAAAGTCGGGATATGAACAAATGATTGAAACATATGGTAGAGAAGGCCATTCGCTATGCTCACCGCTTCTATGTAAGAGAACAATGTGAGTAATGCAAAATGGCATTCAAGAAAGGTGACTCCCACTTCATGCACAGGCGAGTGAGGAAACTATTCAAAAAAAGGGACTGAAAGCCTGTACCTTCCTTGATGAAGATGGTAACCGGATCCAAACTACAGACGGGATCCGAACCAGATGGAAAGAACACCTTGAGAGCAAATTAAACTCAACGATCCTCCCAGACCCAACGGTGCTTAACAGCTTCCCCGCAATCACCGCAGACCCAAGCCCACTCCCACTTCGATCTGAGATAGAATCGGCTATCAAGGGTTTAAGGACAAACAAAGCTGCAGGCCCAGATGGAATCCAACCGGAATTACTAAAAGTAAATTGCGATCCCCTTGTTGACCTATAGCTAAAAATTGCTACTGCTGCTTGGGAAGAAGGTCAGTTCCCCTCCTCATGGTGTGAAGCCACGATAGTTCCAATCCATAAGAAAGGCTCGAAAGCAATCTGTGATAACTACAGGCCTATAAGCCTTACGAGCCACGCCGCTAAAATACTCACTAGAGTAATGCTGGAGCGTATAAGAGCTATATCTTCAACTGTGATTCCAGAATATCAGGCCGGTTTCCGCCCAAACAGGTCAACAGATATTTACGGGACGTCAGATTATGGAAAAATATCTTGAACTTGGACATAGTATTTTCCACCTTTTCATTGACTTTAAGCAGGCTTTCGACCTCATATGGAGAGAAGGTCTATGGCAAATTCTTCTCCATTTTGGTATACCACAGAACTTAGTATCATTGATCAGAGATATGTACTTAAAATCCAGAAGCCGCTTCATGACGGGAGAAGGCCTTTCCGATAGCTTTGAAACATCGACTGGTGTGCTGCAGGGTTGCTTGCTTTCACCGGAACTGTTTAACCTGTTCCTTACCGCTGTCTTCTCACTCCTTGACAACTCGTCAGGTGTCCACATTGGGGGAATATCGATTGATAAATTAGCTTATGCAGACGACATAGACCAAGTAGCTGAGAATCTTGGGGATCTTCAGTCCCAGGCCGACAACATCCAATCAACCACCAGCTCCTATGGAATGACCATCAATTCCTCAAAGACGAAAGCCATGCTCTGCTCACGAAAGTCGGTAAACCAAGAAACCTTAAGCCTCCAGCTCGGTGGTGACAATATAGAGTGGGTCGCACACTTTACCTATCTTGGTAGCCTTATAATGTCCGATAACAACCACTCGAAATATATTGAGGCGCCTGGCGCTTACCAACTCAATCATTAAAGCCTTGAATCCGATCTGGAAGAACAAGAATTTGTCGACACTGCTGAAAACAAGACTCTTTAACACACTGATTATCCCCATTGCCATGTATGCCTGTGAATCATGGACCCTCAAAACAGATGACCAACGTCGCCTATCCGCATTTGAAACAAAGTCACTCCGCCGTATTGCTGGCATTACAGACCTGGACAGGATCTTTAATATTAGGTTGTTTGAAAGCCTCAAGATCAAACACACTATACTTGATAAAATAAAACTGCAACAACTTAGGTGGCTAGGCCACATCCAGCGTATGGAAAATTCTCGTCTGCCAAAAATAGTCTTCGACGGTCGCGTGCATGGTTCTCGTCCCAGAGGTCGGCCCCCTAAGAGATGGAAAGACAACTTCTCTGCACTCAACCTGCCGCAACTTCTACGCCTGACTGAAGATAGATGCTCATACAGACGCCACATCAATAGCATAGTGAATGAAGAGGCCCCAAAACGACCTTTGAGGACGGATGGGACTTAAGTCAAGTAAGTAAGTCAAGTTCTTTTTTTATAAATCCAATTTTATGACACCACCATGAAGTGTTACATAGCACCTTAGGATGTTATTTTTAGAATGGAAAGGCATAAAAGAATGAAAAATGTACCATCATAACCTCCATGGTCAAAACCCAGAACCTAAGGTTTGAAATCTCTCCTCTCCTGTAATATATTCCCTTTCCCAGCCCACTAAATATTTTTCATAAATTGTCGGCTGGCAAACAAAACTAGCAGGCTACAAAGGCATCATAAAGAGCTGTTTAAGGCCTTGTTTAAAAGATAGTTTTTACATATAAATGTTTTTTTATAGATTCGTCTCGATAAAGCCACCATTAAGAGCCATATGGGCCTTATTTGGACTGGAGAGGCTAGGAAGCATGAAAAGGGTACCATCATAATTTCCATAGTTGAAAACCTTAAGCCTGAGTTCTGTAAATTCTTCCTCCCAATCCCTAGTAAGTTTCATAAGCTGTGGGCACACTAGCAGAAGTAGCAGGTTACTGCAACACTGTGGAGAGGATTAATGGCACATAGCACATTTTATTACGAAAAGAAATCTGTTGGAATTTCAAAAAATAGCAAGAAACTCCTAAGAATAATTTTACCCTGAGGCTAGTTATTGTCTCCACTTCTTGGCTTAACACAAGCATACACTCATTTCGGCTAATAATCTTAATTAACTTGACAGCGCAAAGATAGTATAGTTTTTCATCTTATTTGGACTTTACTTTTCAGCTTTCAAAAACAAACAAAATTAGTTAATACAACAATACATCTGTAATATTGGTTTTTAGTCTCGACTTTTTGGCAAAGGAATTTCTCCTGGTTTTAATTTTTTAGTTTAAACTTTAATTTTAGTGGAAAAACATTCAAAATTAATCACATACACCAATAACCCTGAAACTGGAATTTACAGACTTAACTATAGTTCAATCACTGAGACCCAATAAGTAAATAAGCTTTTATTTTTTTTCATCTGTTAAATAATCTTTAGTGGAACTGTGCAACTTTGGTGGAATAAAACAATTATAGCTTATTAGTTTTTAATATACTGAGTCTATTTACACCGTTACAACTTAACTTCCTTGCCCTCGTATAGCTCATGTGAAGTTGTAATTAACTACATGACATTTACATTTGAAAAAACAACCTGAGGTATTCAAATATAGATGAAGCCCATGAGCTTGATATCTTGCTTTTTTGGATTTAGGGATGTAGAGCTACTTTGCAGGGTTACGTTTTTTTGCATTCTGGTGTATTCATAAAGATAATTTACAAAGGTCCACTGCCTCAGTAATTTATCAACAACAAAAATCAGTAGAATTTAAATTTAGAACAAAAAATATACATGGGAAAATTTAAATTTACATATAGAAGTATAATAGTAGATAGTTTTTTTTAAGTAGATAGTTTCATATTTTAAATAAATAACAATTTTGGTTTACATTTGTCTTCATTTCTCTATTATATTACATTGAAGCTGTTAATAAATAAATAAAAATTCTTTTGTATGTTAGGATTTTTTTTGACTGACCACGACCCCATTTATTTGAGATTGTAACCTTACCCCTCTTTGGGGGTCGCATGATTTATTTATTTATTTTAATATATCTCTTGGGGTGGGGGAATGAGGAGAAAATGAGGAAAAACTAAATTGGACTGACTTAAAGGGACTGGAGCTATTGAGTTGAATGGTGGTGAGAATTGCCATGATTAGAGCAAATAGGAGCTAAGTGGGTTTCAGGTACAATTCAACTCATAACAGTGTTTTCAATAACATTGTTACAGTGTTAGGTGCAGGCTGGAAAATAGCAAATTAGAGCCCTTAGTAATTACTTTTTTTCTTTTAGTCTGTTTTTATACACATGCTACGCATTGGCACTGAATCAAAAATTGTGATATATATCCTGAATCAACTGATTAGCAATTTTTAACAATAAAAATAATTTTTGAAAATTGGGAAAAAAATCTAAAACCCCTTAGAGATGACGTCAAACTTAAAAATATAAACCATACACAATATCCATTGTCTAAAGCTGTAAACGAGAAGTTTGAATTCCCCAATTAGGAAGAGCAAGGAAATTCAAATTTTCGTAATAAAATTGTCATCATCTCAGTCCTTTAAAGCGATGTGGTACCCTAAAAAATAGCCCTATATACTTCATTATAAACTTTTCAGTTTGTACTGTCAAATTATTTAGAATTGATTCGACAGTCTTGCCATAGCTTGTAGAGCTTGGCTAAGGGAATCTGATCGAACAACAGAAAACTAAAAGCAGACCTACTTCCATAGAAATCTTAGAAAAACCATTTAACTCCTCCAATTTTATGCCCGAGAAAGAGATATTCAGATTTAATGAAACTTACTTCATTAGAAAGCGCAAACTTGTTTTTTTCGATTACACTGAGCCAAATCTTCTTTTTAAACAAAAAAATGAAAACGAGAAAACGAAAAAGCAGTCCCTAAAAATGTTCAATTACAAGTATACCAGCAAGGAAAATATTAAAAATTTGTTAAAAGGAAATAACATCTTAGAAGTTTGATACCTCTGAGAGTTCTCTTTGGTTGAAAACATCGCACACTCAGAGGCGTATTATTTATGCTGTAGGCACAGTGAATAGCCAGTGCTTTGCTTAACAATTAGTAAAAGATTATTCTTTCTTTATTTTAAACTAGCCTCCCTTTAGCTTTTCGAACTGTTGACAGATTCAAGAAACTATCAATTTTTACCATTATTTTAGGGCAATGTCATTTGGGTAATGTAGCACTTTTGGGATTTCCCTATAGTAATTGGAAGATTCGGTAAGGGACTTCTTGTCTTTAAGACGATCAGCCGATGCCGAGGCTTGCAAAATGATTTTTCGGGTATCTAATTGCCTCAAAGCCACGTTTTCATCGATGCTTTAATAGATGTTAATGTAAAAAATAACAGATTTTTCAATAGAATCAGAAAATTTCACTTGTTGTATTATGCTGAGCCCTCTTGTTGGAAAAAAAGCTTTGACAAAGTTGTGGCAGCCAATCTTGCACATACTTGCACCCTTACTACTGATAGAATGTGGGGCAGTATTTAATCAGCCAATCACTGTCCTACGCGAAGGAGGCCAATCTTGAGAGGGATTTTAAAAACTACCCTGTATTGCAATTTGTTTTGAAAAAAAGAAAGAAAAATTAAATCTAAGCTATATTTTGATTAATACCTTTTTTTGATATATTCATCAACTAAAATCTGAAAAAGTCATTTCTTCCTTCTACGATTCTTGGAATTGCCGCATCTTTCTTAGTCGTAGTGGACGCCAAGCCTGAAAAAAAAGAGCTAAAGTCACTCCTAGTTAATAGGTCAAGGCCCAATACAGCAGTGATTAATATGTTAAGAGAGGGGCCATGATAATTAATAATTATAATTTGTGATGGACTGGGCGCAACTTGATAGATTTTCAGATCTCAAAGGTCCATTACATCTATACCAGTGGCTGAGCTTTTAGAGTCACGCCACTGACCCATAGCCAAGGCTGTATCCAGGTGGCGTAGGGGATTAGACCCCCACCCCCGAAATGTTTCTCCAACTCGTAAAAAACGTAACAAAATTAATATAAACAAATTTTTGATTCGTTTTTATAGTTTTTTTGAAACCTTCCCCCCGAAAAATAGATTCTAGTGTAACCCCCCTTCCCCGGAATAAATCCTTAATACGGCCCTGCCCCTAGCCCAAACCGAGATTAGAGATTGGCGATAAAAGAACTTCAACCCAGAAGAACAAACCCTCAAACATCAGGACTTAAGTCCAGAAGAGCATAGGATGGAAGTCTAGTCACTATGCGCTCGTCTAGGGTGACTAAAGGACCATGATTGCCACGCTCTATTCGAAATTTTGCTTATTTTTTATCATAATAAAAATAATTTCAAAATATATTAATTCTGAACCAAAAGTAGAAGTTCGTGATAAGGAACTGCAACTAAGGAGCGAGTAAAAAATAGTAACTATACCTTTAAGAACAAAATTTGTATAGCAATTGGTACATAAAAAAAATAGTTTTTAACACCGAAGTTTAACGCACCTTAGAAATTTTGCTGATTTTTGATAAAGATGGAAAAAAAACCAAGGCAATTGATTTTAATGAAAACTACATCATCAGATTCAGCACATTAGATTATTTTCTAAAACATGGAATTTGTCATTTTCAAACAGTTTATGGTAACTGTAAGTAACCCCTCCTTTACGGACCATGAATTCTTTGTGAGGATCTGTGATTGTGTAATTTCGTTTTTGGTTTTTTTTGTTGAAAAATATATTTTATCATATCTCAAGAGCGATTCGACCCAACAGTAACCGAAACTCTAAAAAACAGAATTTGGATAACAATTGATAAATAAAAAAACTGGCTTTTTATACTCAATCTAAATGTGAAGTTTATTGTTACCCATAAAAACCTACGAACCTGAGAAAATTTGCTTGATCTTCGAAAATAAGGGAAGAACACCCAAAAAGGTCAAGCAATCTTAATTAAAATCATACTATCAGATTCAGCAACAATCTACAGTAGAGGTTTCAAGCTCCTATCGCCAAAAATATGGAATTCTGTTTTTTCCCCAGACAAAAAATCCCTGGCGCGTGTTTATTTGTTTATTTTTTTTAGTATCAAATTCGATGACCCTCTGGTATCTAAAATGGGTATTCCTTAGGTGGCTGGCATTTAACCCCCGCGGATAATACCCCCAGGGGAAAACTCCCCCACCCCCCTTGGAAAATAAGGCTTTCCAAATTTGAGAATTATATTTGAGTTTTATTTTTTTAATTTCTGTTCGAATGAGCCGTCTCACGATATTCTAGGACCACTGGGTCGATGTGATTACCCCTAGGAGAAAAAAAAACAAACAAACACGCATCCGTGATCCGTGATAATAGGGTTTTCTGGTACGCTGAATCTGATGGTGTGATTTTCATTAAGATTATATGACTTCTAGGGGGTTATTTCCCTTTTAGTTCAAAATAAGGCAAGTTTTTTCAGGCTGGTAGCCGTTAATGAGTAGGACTAAACTTAAAGTATCAAGGACACCTAAAATGAAAACTAATTCATTAAATTGGTCAAGTGCAAACTTACACAGCCATATACGTCTTAAATTAGTGTGAAAAACCGATAATTCATTTTTTAAGGAGAAAGATCGCCAGTTTACATGATGCATTCCAATAGGAAAGTTCGTGAGAACGTGTGCTGTTAAACAGCAGAAAATGACCAAAAAATAAATAAATCAGCATATAGCCTTAGAAAGTGTTGTTTTCTTGTATGTTCGAGTGAAACAGAAATCAGAACCTAGTTCAGCAAAGCTCTTTAGCTAAATTTCTACCAAATCATATTATTGACTTACACATAAAGTGAATATACCACTCGATGCCTTTTTTTGTGCTGATTACGAATATAGTAATCATTTCTATCGGAAATGAATTTCAACCCCCCTCCTATATATGCCAATTCAGGGTATATATTTCTACATTAAGGGAAGGGGGGATTGTAAAGTTTAAACTTACCTCCCATTTACATCAGAAACAAAATTTGCAATAACCCCTAATGTAGAAATATATACCCTGAATTGGCATATATAAGGGGGGCTGAAATTCATTTCCGATAGAAATGATTATTATATTTGTAATCAGCATAAAAAAAAGGCATTGAATGGTGTATTCACTTCATTCCTAACTCAATAATATGATTTGGTGAAATTTACCTCTCTTTTCTTTGAAAAATACTTTTAAGGAATGCTTCTTGAAAAGAGCTAGGCCTAGTCTTGATATTACTACGATTTTTGGCATTCCAGGATCTTTTAACCATGAAGCAGATTAAAGGTAAACATTAATGATTCTAAAAGAAAGTATCAATATATAGGCTACCCTATTGGTAGTTTTGCAGACCTGATGACTTCCACTGATAGCCTAACTTATGTAGGCTAAGGTAAGACACATAGTAGGCTGTGTGATTTGCTTGAATATTTTGATTTAAATCTACCTCATAGTTATTATATAATAGTAGCATATACCTTTTATGCTTTTTATATTAGAAATACAAATTACTTGGGTGAGCACTGTTTGACTATTAAAGTCATTGGTTTTTTATACTCTAAGCCACAAATATTGTCATTTACTCTTATATACAAAGCACTATAAAGGCAAAACAATAGACAATATTGTGTTTCCTTTAAACATGGACAATGATATAAGGTCTTCTGTATGACTTTTTAAACATCAAATTATTATAGAGAAACAGGAATAAAGTTATACAGAATACTTTTTGGTTTTCTTATTTAATGTATGATCCACTAAAATGTCATATAAAAAAATTACATTACCCCACTGATACATAGAGAAAACAACAAAGTCATACAGATGGCTTTTCATAGTTCGAATTGCAGTTCAGGCAACTTGGTGGTCATATATCAATCCTAAAACTTAGTCAACCTACCTGAGAATTTATGTGGCCAGGAAAATTAGGCTCAGGATGCTTCTTCATCAGCAAGTTCTGTAGACATTGTCTGTTATGAGTCAACCCAAAAATCTTAGTCATCTCTATTGTAATTCAAGTAGACTTTCCAAGTAGGCCTGTCTGCCTAGAGTCCAAGG
This sequence comes from Artemia sp. Qi Xiang Cuo, assembly GCF_049724085.1. Lineage (NCBI taxonomy): Eukaryota > Metazoa > Arthropoda > Branchiopoda > Anostraca > Artemiidae > Artemia > Artemia sp. Qi Xiang Cuo. Next base: position 65,864,176 of record NC_142806.1, on the reverse strand, counting down.
CATTTTGACCAAGTTTTAGGATTAACATAACCACTAAGTCACCTGGACTTGCAGTCCTCAGTCAGAAACCCAATTTATAAGCCAACACTAAAACAGAATTTATTGAAAATTGGTTGACTGAAAAGTTGCCAGGCCTTGTGTGCAAACAAGTGGCATAGGGTCTACCCAGCTAAAGTCTTAGACAGGCAACCCAGTTTATAAGCTCAGACAGTTACACTAACACAAAGTTCATTCAAAATTGGTTGACCCAACAAGTTGCCTGGATTTGCAGGTGAACAAGTGACATAAGGTCTGCCTGCCTATAGTCTCAGGCGAGTGCAGCTGAGTTTTAGGACTAACATATGAACATCAAATTGCCTGGACTCACAGGTAAACCAGCAACAATAATAATAATGGATTGAATTTTCAGAATATATATCCTATAGGCCTTCAAAAAATTGTGGGTATATACTAGTGAAAAGGATGTCCCACTGTTATACTAAAGCAATGCAAGAAAAAAAGGTACTGTTCTAACATCTGGGGAACATGCGAGAAGTGAAGTTTGGTTAATGCTAGTGAAATAAAACAAAATAGGATAAAAATATAAAGTTTATAAATAATTTTTGGCTGTTTATTTGCACATTAGGGGGTGGGGGTAAAGCATAGCATATAATAAATACATAACCTAAACTAACCTAGTTAAATTTTTTCTTCCTAAACCCCAAAAATCTAAAGCTTAAATATAGTTCTTGGAGTGAGAAACCCTTGTTTATAGAGCATAAGAAAGGAAATTACTGGGTAATGTTATCTGTTCTTGGCTTTTCTCAAGTTGCATTCTTGCATGTTGCCCATATATTAGAACAGTACCAAAAAAAATTAATGGAACAAAACAGGAATTATATTAAGAACAAAATTAGAGAGTCATGGCTTCTCTGAATGACAAACGTTGACTAAATAAAGCAATACTATTAGATCATTATCTGTCATTGTTATTGTGTAATATATATCATTGTATTATGAATCATAAACAATATATTATTGGATTGTTTGTACTTGTCATTGTACACTGTTTATTCTAATTCAGCATTAGGCCACATAATTTTGGGGTGGCAATTATGTGAGGGGGGAGCAGTTGCCTCAGTTAGACTTTGAAAAATACCTTCTTATTTCTATTTTGCTACTTTTTATTTTATCATGGCTAACTAGTTATTTTTGCCCCATTTACATTTTGAGGATTGGAATCACTGACATAATTACTAGATACAAATCATCAGCATAACTGGGTTATATTTTGTTTAGTGATGAACCTGAAGAAAAGACTCTTACTTAGTTACTTCATAATAAATAAATTATAATGGTTAGTAAACTTTGAAGTTGATACCACGAGCCTATGCTTTACCCCCCCCCCCCCACCCTCTCACTCCCAAATATGGAAATATATAGCCTAAGTCAGCTTCAATCATTAGTCAGCTACATATGACCTATTTTTCTCCCTAGCCAGTACTCATTATTTTGAATTGTGCTGAAATGCTAAATTTTGTTGAAAACTGCAGTCTACACAATGTACCAAAAATATGGTGTTGATTTATAATTCAGGGTATATTTTTCACCATTATGGAGGGAGGGAGGGGGGGGGGGGTTTGATAAATTTAGCTATATATGGATTCACAATGGAATTCTGACTATTGATGCGTCTTATTTTTTAGGCCAGACCATCTTAATATTAAATTAGGCTAATCAGAAAACTTTGAATATAGCTTTGAACTTAGAAGCTTAATTTTTTTATAATGCCCTTTGCCTATCACCTTTAAAACAGTAGAAATGGGTGACTTTGATATTGATTGTTTTTTTTTTTTTTTGCACTTTTGGATTCTTGAAAAGATATCTTGTATTAAAAACAGGTTCTTAATAACAATTTAAAAAAATGCATTTTAAAGTTCTGTTTTGGCTTTTTTATAGAATATATGTCATGTAGACTAAGGCCCTGAACTGCTGCTTTTTTATTGCTTTTGGCTGCTCTTTTGGATATGATATTTTTTTTTTGGGGGGGGGGGATTCATTCCAAAGTATAAATTGATAAATATCTAATATAAGTCAAATTATAAACTGCATCTAATGAAAATGGATGATACTCAAGATTATTTTTGTTTCCTAATTAAACTTTCTCTTCTAGATTCAGTGTGTTTTGATTCACCTTTTGTTTCTAGTGATGATAGTGAAAATGATTCTCTGTTAAAATCTCTTCATCAGTCTGATTGTTGTTACCATTCTTATGAACATTACTTTGAAAAAGTGCTGCCCTCAATGTCTTCTGTTAAAAACTTTAATCTGTTTACTTGGAATGTGCAAGGTTTAAGGTACAACTGGGATAATGTTCTGCAATATATTGGTGGTATCAACTGCCCTTATGATGTAGTAGGTCTCACAGAGACCTGGCTGTCTTCAAGTGATGATATGTCTGTATATGACATACCAGATTTTAATGCTTACCACTCAACTAGATCTCTAACTAAGTGCTCTGGTGGTATATCCCATTTTGTCAGAAGTAATCTTAATGTTGTGAGACGTTCAGATCTTGAGAAGATTTTTGATCCAGTCGTAAATAATAGAAGTGTGTATGCTTTGATTGTTGACCTGTCATGTGATACAGTAAGTTGTGACACTTTTTGTTTATTTTATAAGCCTCCAGCTTTCCCAATTGCGAAATTTTCTGAATTAATTGATTAAATGTACTCAGTTGATAAGCTTGCTTCAAGAAGTGTTTTTATGCTTAGATATGTTAACTGTAATTTATTGAAAATTGGGTGTGATTTTTCTTCTTCTTCTTCTAATTCACAGCATTCGCAGTGTTTCCACTTATGTTTTCAAAAAATCTGTAGAATCTTGACAGTTTTCGGGAGAAAGTCGGGAGATGGCTCTCAGGATTCGGGAGATAATCAGGAGATGGCTCTCAAGATTTTGTAGAAATTTCAGTAAGAACTTTTTTATATTTTGTATTACGTTTTTGGTGTTGTTCGAGTCATCTGCGAATAAAGCATCACATTCTAAAAGTTCAGAGTGCATATTTACTGGAGCCAGCTGCGATTCCGAAAAGAAAATTCGTTGATCAGCTTTGTCAAACATGACCAAATAAAGCAGCTAGAAGCTTGAAATGTGTTTAATTTTACAACTAAGTGCAGTCACGTTTCATTCAGACTCTAAAGCTGTTTAATTAAGACATTTTTCTTCATCGACCCCTACTTTTTCTCATCCTTTCAGGCTCCAAACAACAGCCTGCTAAGTTCAAGACGGAGACAGAAAATATGGACGAATTACGAACATCAGGCATTTAACAATTGAGTCTGAGTTAAGCGGATAATTTTTTTTTTTTTACCACCATCCCCAAACAGTTATTCTCAAATGACAAAGAGAAAACGCAAATTCGCAGCTCATTAATAATAATATAACTGAAAAAAAGTATAAAAATTAGCAAAACTTTCAGACACATATATCCCATTACGTTCATAGTCTATTTTTATCGCATCACTTTTTGTGTGAGCATTCCACTCTGATCATGTAGTTACTCAGCTGTGCTGGCAGACGCTACTACTTGTTTTAGCCTCTTTCTGAGGAGAATTTCAAACTTCAGTTTGTCTGCTGTAACTCCGGCTCATTTCATTCCAAGTTTCGTCTGAATTATGGAAGCCAGAGTTACCGTTGCCAAACGATTCTTTCTGTATGTCTTTACTTCCTTGAGTAAGCTGAATAGTCTTTCTGAAGCAACAGTCAAAAATGGCAAGGAGAACAAGTATTGTAAAAACTTTTCTAAGTTAGGAAAGCGTTTGTTTCCACGGTGGTCTCTCACACTCAAAGTCGATTTCCAGTAATCGACGGCTGTCAGAGCTACTGTTTCATCATCATAGGCAGTATAGGCCTGTTCTCCCCACTCTTTGCCAGTGGCACTTTTCATCCACCCTGGGAATGAGTAGAACCCTAAATATGGCCCAAGGGTGGGTGGGTTTAGTGACTTAGCGTTCTCGGGTTCAAAAAAATTAACCACCTCATAGATATCATCATCAAAACTGAATCTTTTCTGTATCTGAACAATAGTCTCTTTATAAAACTCGCGAGCTGACAAATACATTTTTTCAGTCTCAGTTTTTAGCTTCTCTTTGGTCGTCAGGCTGATCACTAGCATTCGCATCTGTGGTCGACTTGACAATTTCTTCTGCTGCATCTAAGCCAAGGTAAATATTTTTCAGAGGGAGGTGCTGCGAACTGTTTTCAGGATCAACGGTTAATCCCTTTCCTTGAACATACTTGGTGATCATGAAATTTAGCGACGGAGTCTTTACAAGTTTCATTGTCTCTTCTTTCAAAACATGAAACAGTGGGGCATCTGCTTGGAACATCGTATTTAACTTTGTTAATAATCCAAGGATGTATTCCATAAACATCATCATGACTTTCATAAGTGGATTCTGTTATGCATTAAACACAAGCTCATTTCCATACGTGGGGTCCTCAAATTCCAAATTCCTGAAATAAAGCTTCAAGGGTTCCCAAAGCTGAAGAATCCGTCTTACACGCGCATGAACTGAGAGCCATCTTGTTTGTCCAGGTGCAGGAATTTTCAGTTAGACTATATTGCAAAAGTCCCGGAAACTCTCCGAAAGCGCTGACTCGTTTTGTACTGTTCGCAAAATGATTATAAGTTTTCCTGCATAGATCTTCCAAAGATTTCGGAAGCTTTTTACAAGCATAAGATGCCACAGGATAGATCTGGCGGCAACTTCACTTTACAATCGTAACCCATGGGTAGTTTTCCCTTATAAGTAAAGAAACAGAGTCATGGGCCCCCATCATAACGCTTGCAGTGTCACTGCAGAAACAAATCCAATTGGTCAGTGGAACCCCATCTTTTTCCTGGACCTGCAGAGAATTCCTCAGTTTTGAGAACAGCATTTCCACAGTTCCGTTGGGACATTCCACAAGGTCAATTAAATCTACCTCTGTTTCCAAATTTTCATTTGAAAAACTAAAACAGAAGGCCAACTGTTTAGCTGTCGAAACATCAGTCGTCTCATCAATTATGATTGAAAAAGGTTTCATTTTCAGAGACTCTACCAGCATGTCATTGTAGTACACTGACAGGCCCTGGCGGACTATATTCGTCACTTTCTGCTTACCTAATCTTACTTGATCAGTAATATTCTTATGTGGCATATTTTTCAGAAATGGTACTAACTTGTCAACCAGCAAAAATGGTAAATTGTTTTCAATAAGAAATGCTGCAATTTTCGTCTCTGTATCTTGTACTGGATCATTTGATGTAGATCCCAGGAACTGAATTATAGACTTTGGAACTAAATTTGAAGCTTTGAGGTTCTTCTTGTGTTTCTCTGACAGGGAATGTTTTCTCAAAGCTGTTTTCCCTTCTTCATATGAAGATTTGACTGAGCATGCTAAGCACCAAGCCAATTATTCATTAAATTTCTTTGTTAACCAACCAGCAAATTCTCTGTCAGTCTCCCATTCTTTTAAATATCTTTGTTTATATTTTTTTTTCTTCTCTTTCTCAGTGTCAAAAGATGAACTTCTTGTCATTCTTATTTCACATGCTTCATTTGAATCTCACAAGCCTTCTTCTAGATCCATCTTACCACGGACCTATAAGAGGTATGATTAAAAGAGACTAAAGTGAAAACTTCTCAGGTTTTAATAAGTCCCATCAAGTGGAAGTGAAATTTTTACTAGGCCACTTAAGTTCAAGATTGGGTCGGGAAAGGTTTGCCAACAAAAGGTTAGTCCATCTCTTGAAAGGGGAAGTTATTCTAGAAAGGTTTATCAGTTGGTGAACCCTAATGGTACAGTCTCAAGCTACTGGAATTCCTCAAGGTTAAGTCCCTCAGCATTCAAGTAGCCAAAGTAGAATTTTACCAATTCTAGATTAGGGACTTTTGCTGGTGTTGGAAATTAGTACTTAGGCCATACTCTTGACTTTTTCGCTGCTTTCTGCGAATTGAGGATCAGACATCAAATCCGAAAGACGGATTTCGGCGTTCCCAGGATTTTTTTTCGGAGGGGGTTTTACTAAAAGATTTTTTTTTTTTTTTGGGGGGGGGGGGGACACAAAACAAACTCAAAAAACGCATACAAAATTTGTTTATATCCATTTTTGTTACGTTTTTACGAGTCAAACAAATATTTCGGGGGGGGGGGGGGTCAGAACCCCCCTAACCCTACCCCCCCACTGGTTACGGCCTTGATAGTGACAGAATATAGTTTATTACCATGGATGTTAAAATTAAGATTTAGGATTTTCCAAGGACCGAAGAACAGGCAATTGTATTTTTCTAGGATAAGGGGTTGTTGCCCAAAACAAAACAGTGCGTCAATGGAGACACCATTACTTTTTACTCATACGAGAAGCAATATCTTTGGAATTGTAAAACCTAACCTAACCAACATTTCTGAACTGTGTTCTGGGCACATAATTTTAAGTAGTATTTTCCCATTTTTGCTAATAAAGTATTGTATTTTCGTCATATTTTGTTTTATTTCATTAGCATTAACCAAACTGGTACTTGTGCATTATATGGTACCCACGAAAGAAATCCAGTTTGGTTAATGCTAATGAAATAAAATAAAATAAAACAGGATGAATATATAATAGTTTATAAACAAATTGGGGCTATATATTTGCACATTTGGAGGGGGTGGGGGTAAAGCATAGCATATATTAAATACGTAACCTAACTTAAGTACCTTTTCCCCCCTAAACCCCCAAAAACAACAGTTTAAATATTATAAACTCAAAGAAAACCCACGCTTTGCGATCAATTTATCTAGCAAATACCCGTTTTTCTGGTTTTCGTGTAGTATATCCTTGTACAGTCTATAGAGGTGGGTGACATGTAATGCAACGGTACCACCAAACTTCATCTCTCGAGTGTTTCTCGTATAATACATAAGTACTGCATTTTTAAATAAAAGAATCCCTCAAAGCAGTTTTTTCAAAATTTATAGAGGCAAAGAATCAAAGGGGGGGGGGGGTACCCCATACTCAAATTTACGCCACTGATACCTAATATTCAAGCATTAAGTTAGGGAGGGATTGGGGTAAATGATTAAACAAGAATAGATTTCAAAAATCCGATTAAAGGCAAATGTCTATAAAAACACGTTACTTGTCTGTTACACAATTAAATAAAAAAAAACTGGGTTTTTTAACTGAAAGTAAGGAACGACGTTAAAACTTAAAACGAACGGAAATTAGTCCGTATATGAAAGGGGCTGTCCCCTCTTCACCGCCTCGCTCTTTACGCTAAAGTTGTTATTTTTTTAAAACATAGCGTTGTGAGAAAGAGTCTAACTTTAGCGTAAAGAGCAAGGCGTTGACGAGGGGACAGCCCCTTTCATATACAGAATAATTTCTGTTCGTTTTAAGTTTTAACGTCGTTCCTTACTTTCAGTTAAAAAAACCTTTTTTTATTTAATTTTTAAACGTTTTTGAATTAATGCAGGTTTTAATTTTGTCTAACCGTACATGAATAATTAAAAAATAATTTGCATAACAATTTAATTCTTATTTGGTGAAATGGATTTCTCGAAACTTGTTTAATTTTATTTACGAACGTTTTGATTAGTAATAAATATACGTAACTTATGAAATAACTAACGTAACGAACTTCTATATGCATAGATTTTCAATACATATATTAGGAGGTTCGCCCCGTAGTCAATACCTTTCTCATTAAGTTAAAGTTTGAATTTTGTTCCAATTCTTCAAAAATTACCCCTTAATCACAAAGGCCGTTAATTAGAATAAATAGCTCTTATGAAAGTACTAAAAAATCTTTTGCTTTAAGAGCGAGGTATTGACTAGGGAGTGAACCCAATCATATATGTAATAATATCTGTTCGTTTTAAGTTTTGATGTTGCTCCTTACTTTCACTTGAAAAACTTGTCTATTTATATTTAATTTCTGAACTTTTTCTTTAATAATGCTGGTAAATCCGGCGCCCCCGTTACAGCAATGTCCCTTTCCCCACGACAACTTCCTTCATGGAAAGATCCTCCAGTATAACCCCCGACCCATCCCCCCACCTACCAGAAAAAATCCCCCCTGAAAACGTCTGTACATTTCCCAATAACCAATACTATATGATAACATTGGGTAAAGTTCATAACTTTCAACCCTCCCCTCGGAGACTTCGGGGGATTAAGTCATCCTGAAAGACATAGTTATCATATTTTCGACCACGCTGAACAAAATGGCTATCTCAAAATTTTGATCGGATAACTTTGGGGAAAAAATGAGTGTGGGAGGGGGCCTGGTTGCCCTCCATTTTTTGGTCAGTTAAAAAGGGCACTAGAAATTTTAATTTCCGTTCCAATGAGCCCTTCCACGATATTCTAGGACCACTCTGTCGATACACTCACCCCTGGAAAAAAAAAACATAAACACGCATCCGTGATTTTTCTTCTGGCAAAAAATTCAATATTCCACATTTTTGTAGATAGGAACTTGAAACCTCTACAGTAGAGTTCTCTGATACGTTGAATATGATGGTGTGATTTTCATTAAGGTTCTATATTTTTTAGGGGTCTTTCCTTCTTTTTTTCCAAGATCAGCCAAATTTTCTCAGGCGCGTAACTTCTGATGGGTAAGACTAAACTTGATGAAAACTGATTAAAATCTGATTCTTTTGATGTATCTATCGGTATCAAAATTCATTTTTTTAGAGTTTCGGTTACCATTGAGCCGTGTCGCTCCTTACTTACAGTTCGTTACCAGGAGCTGTTTGATAACCACTCGAGAAGTGAAGTTTGGTTAATGCAAATTAAATTAAACAACATGATGAAAATTCAACAGTTTAGAAACAATTTTGGGCTGTATATTTGCACATTAGGGGGGGGGGGGTAAAGCATAGCATATATTTTATACGTAACCTAACCTAACCTAGGTATCTTCGTTTGCCCTTCTACCCCAAAGGAATATTGTTCATGGAGTGAGAGACCCCAGTTTGCTTAACGCACAATAGCAATTCTCTTTTTATAGAAGCTGCTTGACTAGTTTTTTGCGTCACAAATTCTCGACTGGTTGTGGTATATTAGACAGGTACCAAAAACAATTCCAGAATATAGAGCAGTAATAATTTTATCAGACTTGGTTAGATAATGATCAAAATATTTTTAAAACATTCATCAACAAAACAATCAGTTGTATCCTATTTAATTGCTGGTTTTAAGATCTTTGATTATACGACACTGTCTTTTTAGTCTAGGATTTCAGGAAGAGAGTATTTAGATAATGAATTACCTATGTTAAAATATCTTATTTTAAGATAATTTCTTATAATCTTTATAGCCTATACTTACAAATAATATAGATCTAAATGCTTTGTGGCATCCTGGCCTGTTTGTCTCTAAAACCTGTCCTGTAATGTATTAATGTCTTCAGCATCTAAAAGCGTCTTCAGCATCACAAGACAAGAGAATAATCGATAAATGAAGAGCGTTACTTCCTGTTACACGAATGTTTGTCAAAAAATTTACCAGAAATCGTTTATTTTTTACGGGGAAAGCATACTTTTTTTCCCAGGGATCAAGTTTTCTGGAGATTTTCGGGAGATTCGGTATCTTCTTTTTTTGTCGGGAGATGGATTAGAAATTCGGTAGATCTCCCGAAAAATCGGGAGAAGTGGAAACACTGAGCAGGCGGGCTATTCAGTTGGTACTATTTAGCCCTCTTCTTTTTGCTTCACTCTGTGGGCTACAGAGCTACTGGCTTGGTTATCTCTTATTTATTAGATATTCTCAGACATCATTCAGTAGACCTTTTGACTCAAGGAGTTCAAATATAAGATGACAGATGTCGATTTCTGTGCTCTGTGTGTAGATATAGTTGACTAGACTCTTGTCTGATAGTGAGATTTTGTGGTGTTTGAAGCATTTTAACAGTTTACAAAGCAAGGTATGTTGTGCAGACGTCAGCATATTACATTCAAATAGGCAATGGTCTATTGTTTCATTATTCATACTACAACGCCTGCAAAAAGGGGACAGGGAATTGAACCACTTGAATAAGAAAACTTATACGAGAATGCAAGAAAATTTAATCCATTTGTTCCAGAACGAATTCTATGATAAATTTTAGAAAGATACTTATTGGGAAAGGCGAAAAGGATAGGATTAAACTTACTAAAATTAATAACTGATAGTCTGCATCGGTAAACATCTCTAATCGGGATTGGTCTCCCACTTGGCTGGTCAATATTTATTGCATTTTTTGCTATTTTATCAACCTGATGATTACCACTTATGCCAGAGTGACTAGGAAGGTACTGAAAATAAGTTTTTATGCTACTTGAAGTAATATTATCAATAATACTGAGACAATGATAAGTGTCAATGTCCAACTTATATTGAGGAGCTGGGGCCAGCATCTCAAGGCTTGATAGAGAGTCGGAATATATGATAATATTATTTGAATTTGCAATTAAAGGTTGGTTTTCTTTAAGGTGTTCTAATGCCATGATTATGGCATTTAACTCAGCAGACATTATACATAAATTATTATATAATCTCTCGCCCATTGCAATTTTCTGGTTAGGAAGGAAAACACCACTTGCAACCTTCTCATTCATTTTTGACCCATCAACAAATATTTGGAAGTGATTTTTATAGGTAATTGTATTAAGTTCTGCAAATTTTTTCTGGACAAAAGCAATGGGGGTTACATCTTTATTCCACTTTGAGAACTCATTATTTATTATGGGACTTGACTAATTCCATGGGGGGATCGGGGGAAAGTGGGTGTAATAGACTTTGCTGGTATTGAGAACTTCTTATGAATATTGGCATACTCATCTTCAATGCCTATATACATGGCTGGATTTCTTAACCAATTATGTAGTGTGTGTGAGCTATTTGATTCGATTTTTGTAAGATGTTTTGTCAAGAGAAAGCTACGTCTCTCCCTTATTGTTGTTAATCCACTCTCCATAAGCAGAAACTTGGTGCTTATGGGTTTCCTAAGGCCAAATATAAGACATATTATATCATTTTGTATTTTTTCAATTTTTTGCATCTGGGTCTTTGCACATGCTCCATAGACGATGAGCCCATAGTCAATATGGGGTCTTATATGTGATTTATAAAACTGGAGTAAGGTTTTCTCCTTACAACCCCGGGGTGTGGAAAGAAGTCTTTTTAGTATAATTGCTTTTCTATTGCATTTTTTTATTGTGTTTGAAATGTGAAGGTGGAAATTGAGTTTTTGGTGAAGCATGAGACCTAGGTAATTAATATGATTATTTTCTGGAATAGTTGTTTTATTTAGAATTAGTTTTGCATTAACATGGTTTCGCTTCCGGTGAAATTGGATTATTTTTGACTTGGTGGGTGCAATGGGTAAATCTGAATGTTGAGAGAATTTTTGAAACTGGAAAAGTGACTTTTGCAGATTTGACTGTGCTATCTGGAAGGTGTTGCCAGATGACCATAGCACTAGATAATCAGCATATTGTAGATTCGTGTGGGGTAGGTTCATGTCCCAGGGATATAGGGCAAATAGGAGGCAACTGATGACTGCTCCTTGAGGTAGGCCTTTGGTTATTGTGTTTTGGGGTGAAGAGGCTGAACCAACACAAACGATGAAACTTCGCGCTTCTATGAAGGATATAATAAAAGATACTAGCTTAGGGGGTACTCCAAGGTTTGCAAGTTTGTTTAAAAGGTTTTGGTGGTTCACATTGTCATATGCCCCTTCAAAGTTTTTGGTCAAGCATGAGACCTAGGTAATTAATATGATTATCTTCTGGAATAGTTGTTTTATTTAGAGTTAGTTTTGCATTAACATGGTTTCGCTTCCGGTGAAATTGGATTATTTTTGACTTGGTGGGTGCAATGGGTAAATCTGAATGTTGAGAGAATTTTTGAAACTGGAAAAGTGACTTTTGCAGATTTGACTGTGCTATCTGGAAGGTGTTGCCAGATGACCATAGCACTAGATAATCAGCATATTGTAGATTCGTGTGGGGTAGGTTCATGTCCCAGGGATATAGGGCAAATAGGAGGCAACTGATGACTGCTCCTTGAGGTAGGCCTTTGGTTATTGTGTTTTGGGGTGAAGAGGCTGAACCAACACAAACGATGAAACTTCGCGCTTCTATGAAGGATATAATAAAAGATACTAGCTTAGGGGGTACTCCAAGGTTTGCAAGTTTGTTTAAAAGGTTTTGGTGGTTCACATTGTCATATGCCCCTTCAAAATCTAGGAAAGCTGCAACTAGGAGATTATTTTTTGAGAAAGATTCATTTATTGCAGTTGTTAGCAAAATGAAAGCATCTGTTGAGGAGTGGTGTTTCCTTAAACCAGTTTGAGCGTGAGGGATCATATTATTTTTTTCAACAAACCAGAGGAGTCTGTGATATATCATTTTCTCCATTATTTTCCCCATCACAGGAGTAATCATTATGGGTCTATAAGACTCAGGGTTATCTTTGGGTTTATTTTTCTTTAGGATTGGTAGGAGGGACAAACATTTCCATATATTGGGGAACAGAGAAGATGACCAAGCGTGATTATAACAATTTAGCAGTTCTTGTTTGTATGAAGGGGTGAGATTCTTTATCCATGTAGGGTGTATATTGTCATAGCTGCCGCTAGTTTTGGTCCTAATATGATATATTGCCTTATTCAATTCCTGGATTGGAAATGGATTAGTTATGTACTCGGATCCTGGGCGTGGTTAGTAACTTGGGTTCATAGGAATTGGGGACAGTTTGCTTTGATTATTTGATGTTAGCTTATTCACAAAAAGAGTTGCAAATAGGTTAGCTTTTTCATTATCATTGTCATAATGGGTATTATTATGTATAAGCTCATACAGGAGTGGGTTGGGGAAAGTCTTTTTCCCACAGATGTGGCTTATGACTTTATGTATAATTGGCTCATGTGTTTCTCCGGAGAGATTATTTGCAAAATTATTCCAGTAATTATATATAACATCTATTATAGTCCTTTTTAGATTAGATTCTGCTTGTAATTTTTTTAAATATGTAGTAGGTGATGTTTTTTTTATGAATTCTGTCCTAGCTGCCTTTTTTATTCTCCATTTATTTAGGCACTCATTTGTCCACCATGCTTTAGGAATTTATTTAGGGAATGTTTTCTTAGGTGTTGTCCTGGGGATAGCATGATTAGCTGTATTTATTAGTAAAGATGTCAAGGCTTCAGCATGTGTGTCAACTGTTGTGTTTGAAATGCATGAACTTTGGGTGAAACTTGTAATTTCATCATTTAGCTTATTTTGAAGAATAAACCAAGTAGCTTTAGTGATAATATAATTGGAGGTATAATATAGAGTGACAGCAGGTTTGTTTAGATTGCAACCAACTACAAAGTGGTTAATATACAGACTAACAATTTTATTTATGTAAATTTTATTCAAAAAATTTAATCACACAATTTGTAGGACAATTGTAGACAATCTGCCACTTTTGGGGTTGAAATATGTATTCAGGTTTGGAGGAGTAGCGACAGCTAATTCATTATTATATGAAGTCATATGCTCAATGAATTTACCAGCTTTATCTGCTGGTTTATTCCCCCACAAAAGGCTGTGGGCATTGAAATCTCCACAAATAATGATATTTTTTAACATATTAGAATTATTTATATAATTGAAGAAATCCTTGGCATCTGTAGTTTGGCCATTAGGGTTATAAAAGCTCATTATATAGGTTTTCAAATTATTCAGCCAAACACTGATACCAATTACATCAACATCATTTGCAAAATCTGGAAAATTGATGCAACAAAATTTTATATTATTTTCAACTAATAAAGCTACCCCACCTCCTTTTCTCTTTGAAGATCTATCCTTTCTGAGGATAGTATATCCCAGAGACTTAATTTGTTGATTTTGGGTTAAATGAGTTTCCTGGAGGGAAGCAATATTAATGGAATTATTATTCATAAAAGATATTAGTTCATTTAGCTTATTTTCTGTGAGTGATCTTACATTCCATTGGAGTATTGATATACGTTGTGTTGTTGATTTATTCTTCATATGGCTGTGTATCAATGTTCAGCTTTGTTAAAAGTAAAGCAAGATATTTTTTTGCTTGAATGAGTATATAATCTGGGATGTAGATTTTTGTCAATTCTGCAATGATTTTTGTTTTCTGTAGTTGATATATGTTCGTGGCCTGAACTGCATTACAGTTTAGAATGAATAAGCATTTATTTGGGGATTGCATTTTTGGTTGTGCATCCTGTTTGTCGGTTAGTGGATTGATTCCTGGTAGTGTTTCGGGTTTGTTTCTTCTTGGGAGGGGGGGGGGCCAGGCTGACCCCATCTCACCGGACAAGGAGGCTTGTTGGCTTGGTGATTCCTTCTGATAGGAATTTGAGCTAGGGGGCTTAGAAGATGGTGTTTTATATGGGGTGCTTGATACATTGGGGGCGTTTGACTTGGGGGTTTTGGTTGGTTTCATTACAGGCTTTATTTGGTATTGTTGGGCAGCATTTGCTTCCATTGCTGCAAAGGGGTATGGGATGGCCTTTTCTGTTGATATTTGGAGTGTTAGAGCTCTTTTCTTGTTAAGCAGGGGTAAGCAGGGCTTAATGATTTATTTGTAGATTCATGAGGGCTTTTGCAATTGATGCATGTAGGCTGAGTGTTGTTGCAAGTTGTCAGCTCTTTAGGATGGAAAGCTTTACAATTACTACACTCTCGGAGAATTTCATTGCATTTATGTCGTGTGTCCCAGTTTGAGACAATTCTGACACTGGATAGGCTTAGGTTTGTATTCCTTGTGTGGTTTGGTTTGCCCCAATAGGAATAATTTTTCTGGGATATTTCTTTTTTCCATCAGTGTGAATAAGAAGGATCTACTAGTTTTTAGGCCATTAGAGTTAGGTTTGCCAAGTTGGGTAACATCCTCAACTGGGATCGTGATTCCAGCCCTATCTGAGAGGCCTTCTTTTAACTCCTGAGTGGATATCTCTTGGGGAACCTTATGAACTACTATTTTTGTTGGTGATTGTTTTGGGTTCCAATTAGATGCAATAATTTGGGTCTTCAGAAGGGATTTTAGGTTAATTATTGTATCCGCTGATTTCTGATCTTCTACAGCTATTAGCAGAGACCCATCACGGTTAATATTAAGAGAGAACATTGATTTTAGCAATTTAAAAATTGCAACTCTTATTGCAGTGATCATTTTTATTTCAAAGGGGGTAGTAAGAGTAATTTTAAGGTAAATTCCTAAGTTTTTGGAGGGATGATCTTGGGCAGGGAGAGGGGAAATACTTTTGATTGGGGAGGTTTTTTTCCTTTTTTAGAGCTTCTAGAGAGCACCTCTTGAAACCCATTATCATCATTTATGGTTACATTAGCCCCTACACTTATCATTGTCCTATTCTCCGAATTGGAGCTATAATTTGAACTTTAAGATAGTGTGCTTGACCAGCCAAGATGTGTATCTTTCACTATGGCACTTTCACTGGAATTTGATTTGGGATCTGGTGGGACTTTTTTTTTTGGAGAACTTCTAAACATTGCATATTGGAAAAAGCTTTAAAAAAAAAACTAAAACAAGAAGGGAAAATAGAATGATATCAAACCGTCGGCACTATACTATGGGGAGTAGAAACACCACAGTATAGCTCTGAGAATGAGTTGAGCAGGATTGGTTTGGTACAACTGCAGATTATAAGCGATAATAATTTACAAGAAAATATATTTTAATTTTCTTATATGATTGCTGTTGCTGTGATAATGAGTTTGACCGTTTTTTTAATCTATTTCTTCCTCTGGCCTTCTTCCTTGCATTTTTTTTCCTACTCGTGTTGATCCAGTCGGATCTTCTGCAACTCTGATTGACAACATTTTCCTGTCTTCTAAAAATGATATTAAATTTTCCTCTGGTATTATTTTCTCTGATCTTTCTGACCATTTTTCAGTTTATTTTTGTTCCCAAATTAAAAATGCTGAACCAAGAAAATACCAGACGTGAGTCTTATTCAAGAATTTATAGTCAGGGCAATGTTCATAGCCTTATGGCTGGTCTTAGTGCTAGTGATTGGTGTTCAGTAATGAATTCTGAAGATGTTAATAGGGCTTCAGCCTCATTAATGAGTCGGCTGACATCAATAATTGAAAAAAGATTTCCCCTAGTAAAATCTTCTAGTAAATATAAACCCAAGATGCCTTGGATTTCTTCTCGTCCTGTGAGATAAACAATGCAGAAGTCAGAGCTTTTCAAGCTGGCTTGCAAAACCCTTAAACCTGATGATTTATCAAAGTATAAGCATTATAAGAATGTATTAATATCTAAAATTAGACTATCTAAGAAGAATTATTTTTTGTTGAAAATTCAGGAATGCAAAGGTAATCTACAGAAAGTTTGGAGTGTAGTTAATGAAGCTTTATATCGTTGGAAACAATCAAAGAAACAGCCTACTGCCTTCAAGAATGCAGACAGTTCAACTATTGAAAAAGCAGCTTTACCTAGTGCCTTCAACTCTTATTTTACCTCCCTACCAACTGTTAAGACCCCCTCCTTTCCTAAACTAGGTAAATCTTCACCAGCTGAGAGAAGTATTTTTCTAACTCCTTGTACAAGCATAGCGATATGTGATTTTATTTCTTCTTTAAGTAGCAGTAACACAGCTGATGCGCTTGGACTAACAAACCATGTGCTTAAGTCTGTTTCTTCTTATTTTATTGAACCCCTTACCCATATTTTTAATCTATCTATTTCAAAAGGTGTATACCCTGATTCGTTTAAAGTTGCAAAAGTATTCCCTCTTTTTACGAAGGGTGATCCCAGCTTTGTGTCAAATTATAGAACTATATCAATTCTCCCAATTTTCTCAAAATTACTTGAAAAAGTTGTGCATAAGAGGCTTTTTTCATTCCTGTCTACTGGTGCTTCAATTGGAAGCGGTTCTGTTCTGTCTGATCACCAGTATGGCTTCCGACCTAAACTCTCTACTGCATGTGCTCTAGTTGACGTTACAGAATTCCTGCGTGTTAACATAGACAATGGTCGTTGTGTTCTAGGACTATTTGTTGATTTTTATAAAGCTTTTGACATGGTAGATCGTTTTTTCTTACTGAGAAAACTGTCTCTACTTGGAGTTCAGGGAATTACCTTTGAATGGTTTAAATCTTACCTGGCTAATTGATATCAGTTTGTGCGTTACGATGGGAAATATTCGGATCTGGCTTCGGTTTCCAAAGAGGTACCTCAAGGCTCAGTTTTGGGACCACTCCTCTTTCTTATATATATTAATGATCTTCCTTCATCTCCCAGCCTTGATACTCACACTGCTTTGTTTGCAGACGATAGTAATTCTTTTGTGGTTTCTAATGATCTGCCCTCTGCTGTTGCTAAGGCTCAGCTTCTGCTCAACCATGTGCGTCATTGATGTGAGCAGAACGGGATGCTGTTGAATAGCTCTAAGAGTAGCATTATTCATTTTGGAAGCCCATACCACGTGTCTGAACCTTTCCGAACAATCGTTATTTTTTTATGGTACTGATAAATTCCCCAGTGCTCTTGTGTTAAACTTTTTGGTGTGCATGTTGATTGTTTTCTTTCTTTCAAAACTCATATTTTCTATACACATTCTATAATTTCTCGTCAAGTGTCTATGCTTCATCGTGCCAATCAATTTTTTCCTCCTGATGTAATGCTTTCTCTTTACTATTCATTTGTCCTTCCTTATCTTTCTTATTGCTGCACTGTATGGGGCATTACTAACTATTCTTCCCTTCGGCAACTCCGAACAGCACAGAATAGAGCGGTGACGGCGACTTTTCGCCTTCCCCGACTCTATCCTACAGCTGATCTTAACAGTCATACAGGTCTAGATTCCTTAGATGTGGTTATCAAGAAGCAGAACCTAAAACTAGCTCATCGAGCCTTCAATTTCTTGCTTCCTCCCAACATCTTATCCTACTTTGATCTAGTATCAAAAGGTAAGTGCCATACTTTGCTTCGGAGCTCTGTTCACCAATTTCGGCTACCTAAAAGGATATCCTCAGCAGCTGAGAAGTCACCAATTTATAGAGCAATTGCTCTTTGGAGCTCTATTCCCAGTGAACTTTCTCTTATCAAAACTCTTCTTCCCTTGGCAGAAAAATATTCTCTAAGGCTTGAAGTAATTTCGTTTTTTTTTTCTTTATTTCTTTATTCATTTTGCTTTATCTATTTTTTCCTCTTTA
Organism: Artemia sp. Qi Xiang Cuo; assembly: GCF_049724085.1. Classification (NCBI taxonomy): domain Eukaryota; kingdom Metazoa; phylum Arthropoda; class Branchiopoda; order Anostraca; family Artemiidae; genus Artemia; species Artemia sp. Qi Xiang Cuo. The sequence continues at coordinate 65,845,969 of NC_142806.1, read as the reverse complement.
CTTTATATAGTTTTTTTTTCTTTTATCCTCACTTATTATGTTTAATTATATTCGAACCCTGTTGTTTAATAATATCATTAATGGTTTGAAATTTTAATAAATTACAGGACATTTTCAGTTTGGATAAAATTAATTCAAAGGTTATTGTGTAGCAGTTGTTTTTGTTTTTTTTGGTTGATTTTTCTCGCATTGTGTTTATATTTTTGAGATATTGTTTTATTTTTTTCCTTCCCTGATTTGTTTTGTGTCGAGTTTGTGATTGATACGAGATCCTCTACAAGCTATGCTTTTTGGGACCTCTTGCGCTTAAGTGTATTTATGTATTTATTATAGTATTTAATAAATTGAATATATTGAATTGAATCATATTTTTGAGGTAACTTCCAGTTCAATCTTTAATTCCTAAATCTTATACATTGCTTAGTCTATTGCTAAATTTTGTCACAAAATTTTTTTTGGGATTCAACTTGAAAATAAAATTCTTGACTGCAAACGATGTAAGAAATAGCGATTGGGAAACTGCATTCGAAATGATTTAAATTCATTTCATAAAAACGATCTTGTTTTTTGTCAACATATGAAGAACTGTGTCTATTGCAATATTTGCAATTGCATATTGCATCTGTCTGTTTTTTATGCAAAGTAACAAAAGAGACGAAAATTAATGAACAAGAGAAGTGAAGAATTATGGTATTCCAAGTAATATTTGGCAGGGAAAGTCACTGGTGATAAATCGCTAAGGGTGGCACTGTGATTGCGTGGTTTTCGGGGATTCGGGGGACCAAATTTTTTTTCGGAGTGACGCATAAATTTTCGGGGAAATACCCGAAAATTCGGGGATAGTGCAAGCCCTGCTTGATTTCTAATCAGGAAAATCGAAATACTAAACCACTCGAGAATAAAAAGCTCCGAATTTGCGGTTGACGCAATAAAGAATTGCCGCAAAATTAATTTAAAGTCGACCAAACGCCGCCACCTCTTTTGGCGGTGGCGTGCCTGTGGCGCGCCGGCGGCGTTACGACACTTCAGCAGCGTTCAACCGGGCGTCTAGTCGGCGGCGTTCAATCGATCCGCCGGCGCGACGTCGGGGTCTAGCTGGAACAAATATCCTGAAATGGTATCTTTCATTCCATCTAGTTCTTGGTCATCATTAAAAATATTTTGCGACGCATCAGAATAGTCACTTTCTGAAGTTTAGGTCATATTTTTCCACAAAATGTATTTTCACTAATATATATATAACAATCAACAGATTTTGTAAATTTTTAATTTTCACTAATGAAAAACACTGTGGGATTCATAGGAAATAGTTTTCCCTAATATTATTCAGATCCGCAGTTTATCATTGTTTTATTATTGACAACATTGTTTTGCGAATTTATTCTAACTAAAAATGCTTATAGCCTAGCAGCTAAATAAAAACTCCTAGGAAACCCGATTTTCAGGTATGAATAGACCTAAAATAGATTAAGAGGGCTAAATATGTTTTCATTTTGGTGTCCTTGGAACTATAAGGAGAGTTGCCCTGCTTCAACCCCAACCACATCCAGATTTATGCAATTGTTAAGTGAGTCAATAAGTTCAAACATTATCCTATGTAAACTGAACCTTTAGAAAAAGAGTGGAACTTTCATAAATTACCATTGACGATATTTTCAAAAATATCTCCTTAAACATGCTCCGTCTTTTGCTGTCTATTAGCTAACTTATTTTTCCAATGATTCAATAATCAAACAAGAACTGTTTTATGCAAGATGAACATCTTTTATAGGTAAAATATTATAAAATTTATATAAATATAATTTATGTAAATACCTTAGATACAATGAAAATATAAAATTTTGCACTTCCATAATTTAACATTAATGATTTTTTATGAGCATTTTGTTGTTACATACTTGGAATATTTTCTGTATTTGAATGACTTTTAGCTTTAAGTAAGAAGAGATACCAACCTTCACCCCCATCCACATCCAAAATCTCTCACTGTTGAAGTGAGTTAATAACTGTTGAAGTTGAGTTAATCAAACATAAACTACCATGTGTAAGATGAACATTTAAAAAAAGTGACTCTTCCATGCTCTAACATTGAGGACATTGTTATATATATTTTGTATTATGTTTTGGGAAAAACTTTCTGTTTTTGGATGATTATTACCTTAAAGTAAGAAGAGTTACCCTACTCCAACTCTAGCCGCATCCACATTTGCTTGTTTTCAAGTGGTTCAACAGTGATTTAGAATTTTCATAATTTCCTAGGCAATCGCTTTTTTTAGGGCATATTATTTTTTTTTTATAATTATTAGCTTACATTTATATATGATTTAACTAAAATATGTTTGGATTTTAAATTATAGTGCATTGTTTTATTGGCAGTAAAAGTTTGATATCTTCTTTTCAAGATGATTCTAGAATTTGGGTACTTGTGCATTTTATGGTACCCACAAAAGAAGTCAAGTTTGGTTAATGTTAATGAAATATAGTAGCCTAAATATGTTGTATAGCCCAAGGATGTACCCAGGATTTTGTTTTGGAGGGGGTTTTACTTAAAGATTTTTTGGAGAGGGTTTTACTCAAAGATTTTTTTGGGGGTTGGGGGGGGGGGGGGGTTACACAAAAACCTCAAAAAATGCATACAAAATTTTTTTATATTGTTTTTGTTAAGTTTTTACAAGTCAAACAAACATTTTTTTTTGGGGAGGGGGGTGTTCAACCCGCCCCCCTCTGGGTACAGCCTTGGTATAGTGTACAAGATTCCATAACTGAACTAGGGACAAGGTAAAAGCGTTAATCAATTCTGTTTTTTATGCTTTTTCTAAATTGCCTAAAATAAGCAATTTCCTTACAAATACACTCCTTCCATAAGGATACTAAATATAGGCCAAGGATCAAAAAGCTAAAAGAAAACACCAAAACAATTAGATTCTTCCTTTATGATATACAAGATGTTTTAACCCAATTTTTTTCAACATTGTACAGCAAATCCTAAGCAGACTAATCTTAATTATCAGCCAATACCCACTGACTAAACACACAGCCAATATATTGTCCCAGATTTGGGGCCTGTTTACTATGTTTAGGATGAGTATATTTTGATTAGGATACTTAGTCAAAGATTATGCATTGGTGGCCAAGCACTGGGGGATTTTTCTCAATGCAACCCCTTCCCTATAGCCTAGTCTAAGCTTTTTTAGTTTTATAAACATTTGCCAGAATCTTGCTGAAAAATTTACATAGGCTAGCCCTAAGGGTGACTCATTTACACAGGTGGCATAACAGCCTTAGATCCGGCAACATTTTTCTATAACCCACACAAAGTTTTCACATAAACTAATTTGTTAGGCTATCAACCAGGTAGAATAATGATACCACAGACAAAATCATAATAGGAGACCCTTAATGAAATTTCACTTGTAAATATGACAAGAAAACGTTTGAAATGAGACTAATTACACACTTTTGGAGAATATTGCACTTCCAGCATAAAAATAGACTTACCAACATAAATATGCTATGATTTTTTGCAAATTGTGGGGAATTCTAAATAACACAGGAGAAATTCGCACATTCCTCTGTTAGTTAAAAGTCTGTTAGTTGAAAGTTACAATCATTCCATTAAAAAACATACAAATTGTGGAATGATGAGGAATGACGAGGAATGATGATTTTATTAAAAAAACAGGCCTTAATTGTCTAGAAGGACACTAAAAGATCCTTGTTTGACTGATTTGGACACTTTTGTCCCTAAAAGTTTTGGCAACCCTTGTTTCGTGTTTGTTTTTCTGGCAACCCTAGATAAAGAACATACTTCTTATGCGGGGCTCCCACGGCGTCAATAAAGTTAATAAAGTATTCCGCTAAGTTACATACCGTAAAGTTCGTCCCGCTCACACATGAATTTTACCTTCCTGACTTTATGGAAATATTTTGAAGCAATTAATTTGAATTATTCACACGTTCATTCTTGAGTATATCTGACATTTTTTTTTTGATAACTTTTTCAATTTAATAAGTTAGTCTTAAGTTAGACGTTGTTTTCACATTAAAATTTATTAAAGAAGGCTCAGATAAAAAGTAGCCTAGGCCCCCAAATTTTTGCTGGACTATGTGATAAAAACTTCCAGTAGGCTGATCAGTTATTAGTTCATCAAAATTCATAAACACCTAGGCCAATTTGTGCTCATCTGAACAATAAACAGAGTCTGTACCAAAATTAGTTCCTTACAAGCTTGTGAATTTATAAGCTGGCCTAGGTGTGTATCAGATTTAACCGAAATCCTATTTATCTAGGCTGATGCAATATTTAATGATTTGCATTTAGGAAACTGCGGTAAAATTTTAGCTTAGCTACACTTTGATATCTTTGAAAGGAGTTAGGTCAGGGAAATGAAATTTTCAGGGACAGGTCCACAGACTAAAGTAGCCCTGTGTCCCAGGAAGGCACTTTTAAGTGTACCTACATTCTCTGCTCCCTAAACAAGGCAGTTAGATTTGATGACCCTAAAAAATCTTATTGTTATGAACATGAAACCTTACAAAACAAATTTTCTGCTTAAATGAAGTACAACAAAACTGTTTTCAGCTTCACATCTTTGCTCAGTCCCAATTTATGAGGTTTTAGAGTTCTAAAAATACATTTCCTAATTTTAAAAAACAAATGATTAATATGGCTTAAAATTTTACTGAAATGGTATTTTCACAATAAAGACCAGAGAAACAGAAACTGGTATCTGAAAATTAAGGTAACATGTTGTTTTGTCAAAATTTCAATAGGTTTTAAAGACCTGTCAAGTAAGCAAACAAAAGAGCTTAAGAAATCAGAGGAAGCTTGGCAACACCATCATTTTCATAAACCAACCCCTTTCCAAGATAGTAAAAATAGTTATACTAGAATTTTTCCAAAACTGGTATTATTTTTATAGTGAACAAAGTTTTATATTGAAATAAACAAAAGATATATGCTACAGACAAAATTACGACACAATTTTGTGTCGCCTAGAAATTTATCACACTCAAAGCAAAAATATAAAAACCATTTTATATTTCTTATGGATTGATCATTATTCATGTTTTTTTCTGATTAAAAATCTGGTATTTAATTTCCAATTTATGGCCCCCAAATAAAGTTTTTGTGTTTTACCATACTTTTGCATCAACTAATGAACTTACCTCTAATGAAGCCCATGTAAACTTTCAGTGCAATTCAAGACACACTGAGACACAAGTTTCAGCATTCATGCTGCATGCTTCCAAATGAGGTGTAAGATTACTATCTCAAAAAGGTTAGATTTGTATGGTAGCTAAATAGCCTGTGTGGTTTTTTTAATTGTTGCACTAAGTTTAACAAAAAAAATACAAAATGTCTATGAAGGGGCAAAACATTGGTTTTATGGGATATTAAAAGTGTGTGTATAGAGGGGGTTGGGGGGTTGGAGATTGATCTGGACGTGCTGAACTTGGCAAAACAGCTAGAATTGGTGGTAGCAAAGGATTCTTACTAGGTCATTTGCATTACATTTTTCAGAGAGGGCAAGCAATGACATCAAGTGTAATATGAATAAATGTTTTTTAAGGTTTAAAATTGACTTGGAGCATAAACAAAGTTCAACATGCTTCTTATTGAACTGAAATGGGGGGTAATGTTTAAACTTATGGGTTGCTTTATCTCAAGGAGGCTTTCATATCTTAAAGGTGTTTTCTGACTTTTAATTTAGAGGTAGCATGACAAAGGGTTTGAATCCCTTCTCCTATGAATTGAATGTAATGGGATCTGATTGAGTTTCGTTACCTCTATCCTGAGACTAAGGATTACAGATTTAGGAATGCTTGCTGTCCTCTGATTCTGATTCCCAATAGGAACGTTACCTAGAGTACACAAGAGATCTGACTGGAACCACTAATTGATCAAATTCTTAAGATGCATGGCTTCAAACTAAATTCACTGTACAACCAATGGAATTCCTCCCATTTTTTTCTAGTTGCATATACACATATGTTTAACATTCCCTGTTCTTTGCTTTTTAGATCAAGATGGAAGAAGAAATTTTATTACTTTTGAATATGCAGTTGCTCCTGATATTACTTTTGAAGAAAAGGAGAGTTGTAAAAAGTACAAGAAGAGTTTGTGTGAGGAACGTCTTCAAAGTTTCTAAGTGAAAAGATCAGGGCCCAGTTCACAATTTAATGAAAGAGTTACTTTTTTCAAATGACATAATTCTATTTGCCAACTATGTAAGAATGTCCCCAGAAACATGGAATTTCCTTCTAAGTAAAGTGTTTGCAAGATTAGAAAAAAAGACAACCAATATGAGGAAACCTATCACTCTTGCTGAAAGACTTTGTGTTACTGTGCACTACTTAGCAGCAGGTAATTACCAAAAGTCTTTGACCTATGAGCACAGACTTGGGCACAGTACAATAGTAAAAATAACACAGGAAACCATGGCAGCAATTATTGAAACTCTTCAAAGTGAGTATTTACCCACACCGTCTACAGAAACATTGAAGAAAATTGCTGATAAATTTCTTCATATTTGGAATATTCCAAATTGTTGTGGTGCTGTGGATGGTAAGCACATCCGCATCATTGCCCCTCACAATTCAGGCTCAACATTTTATAATTATAAGATTTTTTTTAGTATTGTCTTAATGGCAATTTGTGATGCTGATTACAAGTTTACCTTTGTTGACATTGGTGCACCTGGTAGTGGGAGTGATGGAGGTATATTTTCTAAAACAAAATTTGCCCAAGACTAGGATAATGGGACCTTCCCTCTTCCACCTAATGTTCTCCTCCCACAATCAAGAGTAATGTTTCCTCACTTTATTGTGGGAGATGAAGTTTTTCCTTTGAGGATGCATATCATGAGGCCATACCCAGGGAAATATTTAGCAAATGACAAAAGAGTTTTTAACTACTAGCAAGGGCCAGAAGAGTAATTGAAAACAGTTTTGGCATTTTAGCCTCCAAGTGGCAAATCTTCGACACACCAATTGATGCCTCACTTGAAAAAGTAAACCAAATTGTTATGTGTTGTGTTATCTTGCATAATTTTTTGAGAGTGAGGGATAGCATAACATCAATTAATGCACGATACATACGTCCTGATGAAATTGATAATGGTGATGAAAATAATGCCCAGTGGAGAAATTTCTCAAGGCCAGTTGATACATGGACTAACATAAGAAGAAGTAGTGCAAATAACTATACTGCAAGGGTGAGGCAACTTCGAGATATATTCTGCAGTTACCTCAATGGTGTTGGGAGTGTGCCTTGGCAGAATGATATTATCAATAGACAATAAATCCTCAATTTTCTTTTCCTATCTGATTATAAACTTGTGCTACATACCATATTGTCCAGTTCTAGTAATATTCAAATTATAAATAAAGTACAATATATTGTTTGTATAATTGTTTATTTACTCACTGGCTATACTAAAACAAAATAAAGAATCATACTAAGTGCCATACAAAAATATACATAATAATAAATGTATATATATATATATATATATATATATATATATATATATATATATATATATATATATATATATATATATATACATATGTATATATGCAACATGAGGTAGTCATCTAGTTAGCTAGTTTAAAAATAAAATAAACCCTAGGAAGTATGCAAATGGCAGTCCACTTACTTCCTAGCATGATTATGAAAGTCAAAGTTTCTCAAGATAGATGCTTGTTGCTTCATCATTTTTTATGCTAAGTCTCAATATTTTGCTCGTACAGCATACATTTCTGCTTTTGCACTTATCTGCAAATCACTTGGTAAAGTCTTTAAATCTTTTGAAATTGCCACAGCAAATACATCTGGAATTTCTTGTCCATCGTTTGACAGTTCTTTTTTATTTTTATTCCCCATTGCCTCTACAACATCTCCAATTCTTTGGGTGAGTATGATGTGTATATATATATATAATATATATATATATATATATATATATATATATATATATATATATATATATATATATATATATATATATATATATATATATATATATATATATATATATATATATATATATATATATATATATATATATATATATATATATATATATATATATATATACAATACATCTGGAATTTCTTGTCCATCGTTTGACAGTTCTTTTTTATTTTTATTCCCCATTGCCTCTACAACATCTCCAATTCTTTGGGTTAAGCTAGTGATTTGCAAATCCAGCTCTGTAGACTTGGATTTCTTCTTGCTATTAGAGCTAAAAGTAGAATTATTCAAGTTAAAGATTATATATATATATATATATATATATATATATATATATATATATATATATATATATATATATATATATATATATATATATACTATCTAAGAAATTAGTAGAATTACTAGCCTCTAAATTGATTTTTCAAATTCCGTAAACCACAAGCATATTGAAGTAAATTTTTACATATCTGATGAATCTAGTCATCAGTAGTTAAAATTGAAATATTCTCTCCCAGATCAGATAAAAACACAAAAACTTACATTTTCATTTGAATTTTATAGACAAACTACCACACAGATCATTACATTGAAAAAAATAATCAAATATACACTACTTCCCCTAAACGTTCAATTTTTTATTGTTAATACTCGATTTATCCTTTTTTTTGTAGTTTTGTTAATTTTTAAAATACTTAAAAACCTCTTCAAATTCAGCAGAATCCTTAAGGGGCAGCAGACCCACTTACAAGAAGGATTATGTGTGCTTGCTATTAGTTCAATTTTGATCATTTAAAACAAGTTTAAGTTTGTTTTTTAATTGTTTTAGAGCTTTAAAAAAAACCTTTTATAAAGTATTTTGAAGTTGGGTGAATAAAGACATGGATAATTGTAGAAATATAAAACCCAATAAATATCGTTAATTTAATTGATAGCAAATTAATAAAATAATAATGTGGTCATAATGAATACTATTTTTTTCTTTTTTTGAGGGGGGGGGAGGGTGATACCGGGGCACTGTTTATTGAATGTGTTGTTGTATAAACTTAAAAAAAGGAACATTATATTGGAAATTGGAATGGCTTGTACCCTTTTTAATAGTCGAAAGTGATTGGAAGGCAACTAACACCCCTTTCAAGCCCACTATTTCCCAAAACACATCCAATCAAAGTTTTGAGATAGCCATTTTGTTCTATGTAGTGGAGAGTTTTATAAATTATGTATTTGAGGATGACAGAGCACCCAGGGCAAAGGTTGTAAGTTATGTCCTGGGGATGGTTTTTATAGAAAGTGGGTCATATTAACTTTGGAGGGGGCTAATTGGATTAGTAATGAGACTGTCTCTTGTTCTTTTTAAGAGTCAAAGTGATCAGTGGGGATCTACCCCCCCCCCCCACACACACACACATTGTATTATCTTGAAATGCATCTAATAGAAATTTTGAGATAGCTAGTCTAATATCATATAACAAGGCCTTTGGGGCTGAAACAATCCCAAAAGATTAGGGGCAAGGGTTGTAAGCTATGCCCAGGGGGTCTTTAAATTTTTTTTTTATGGAAGAGACAGTTGTTTAACTTTAGAAGAGGCTCAGTCTTTCTCCGTGAAAAGGACTATGTAAATATAAAACAAACAGAAATTAAACAAAACACTTTTTAAAAAAAATAAATTTTTTAACAAAAAGTAAAGAACTACATTAAACCAAAATGAACAAAGATAGAATCAAATAATCTACCAAGAATACAACTTCCACAAATCAGTATCAATAAATAAATGAAAGAGAAAACAAATAGAAATTAATATATATAAGAGTCAAACTCAAAACAAGCAGACACTAATATGAGTGGGGTTCTAAATTCCAAGCTTTCCAAAAGCCAGAATATAATTTGTACTTTACTGAAAATATTCTTTTAAATGTCTTCACTTTTCTAACTTTAAGAAGTCAAAACCAATTAAGATTTTAAGGAATAAATATCATCATATTTATATTAAACTGACAATGCAGATTTTTTTTCAGTAAATTCATTTTAATTCTGTTCATTAAAGTAAAAAATATAGTCTGTCTTTTTCTTGGTAGATTATTTGATTCTATTTTTGTTCATTTGGGTTTAATGGAGTTCTTTACTTTTTTAAAAAACTTACTTTTCTGAAAAGCTTTTTTTAATTAACTTAAAAAAAGATTATATATAGTCTATACTTAATGAAACGAAGAATACTTTCATACCACTTTTTTCTATTGGTTTGCCTCAAAAATATATTGAGCTTTATCTCTTGAATGGATATTTGATTTTAGGAGGAGACTTATTTCCTTTGAAAAAGTGAGAAGAATGAAGAGAGCAAACCTTCCAGGTGTTCCAATACCAGCATTGACGTGAGAAGAACTTTGAGAAGTCTGTTCAAGAGGGTTGGATTCTTCCTCATACACAGAAGTGCTGGGCATATCATTTTCTTCCATATACTCCATTGATGGACTTCTTACTATGTATTCCATGGGTGAGCTTGTGCTTTCCCTACTTTGGTCTGGTTTATAATTTGAGACCCTGCTTTTTTTGCTTTGCCGGAGTTTAATGTGGTCTGACCAAAAAGCATCACATAATTTTCCTCTCTTCTCCTGAGGATCCTGATGGTTTTTTTATGCTTCGCTTTTGTCAGTAATAGGTTTCCCTCAATTTTTTGAATTTATCTTCACATTCATGAGCTATAAGAAAAAAGATAACTCATATAAATTTGAAGTTAATAAATATAAAACATGTTACAGTGAATTCTACTGACAGAATTCCATCTAAAAACCTAAATGGTACCAGATTATTGGCATTTTAACATGGGTATAATAAAAATAAAAATACACCAGCAGCAGAGATGGCATAACATTACCCAGCTGGAAAAATAAAATTTCATACCTTAAGTTCCACAAATAATGAAAAAAAAACTGCATGTCTGGAACAAAATATATATAATGTATTATTTACTTGTTATTTGTTTATATATTGTTTTAGCTTTATTTGTATTATCAAATCCCAAACTAAATTCTCATGACTTCTGGAGTTTAAAAAGGGAATCTATAGTAAAGAAGAAAAAGATCCCTTTGAATCCTGATCTTTCAATTTATAAGAAACATCATAATATAAATGTACCAAAATTCTATCAGAACCTATCAACCTCAAATTATATGGATGAGTGAATCAAACACTCAATTTTGATTGAAAGCAGAAAGGGCAAATGGAGAAAATTACAGACCAGAATGTCTCACGTCACTTGTCTGTAAACTAATGGAAGGGTGTATCAGAAACCGCATACTGCACAATGTCCTAAAGAACAAACTGATAAACCCAGATCAGTACAGGTTCCTTCCAAACAAAAGTTGTGCCACGCAACTATTAGACACGCTGAACAAATGAACACATCTTGATCCCATCCACATCTTGATGGACATCTACGGAATTTTGGTATCCAGACAAAAACAACTAAACTGGGTTCAGTCTTTCCTGAAAAACCAAATGCAAAGAGTCAAGGTTGGTGAGACCTTTTCTGAACCAGCCAGAGATACAAGTGGAGTCATTCAAGGTAGTGTTCTTGGACCCCTCTTGGTCATACTATTTACCAACAAAATTAACAGCAATATCTCAAGCTCTACCAATACTTTTGCAGATGACCCTAAACTCTGCAGAAAAATGGTATCACACACAGAAAAAGCCATCATTCAAGAAGATGTTGACAAACTGACAGAAAACCTGAAAAACCTTGGGCTAAAATTCAAATCAAGCAAAAAAAAAGTCATACAGATCAGCAAGAGAAAAGAAACAGCCCCACAGTTAACTATAGAAAGATTGATTTACAAAAGCTATGGTTTGGCTATAAAAGCAATACAAATAAAATAGCTTTGAAGGCCTCTCAACTCACTGGTCTAATTGGGCAGAGCTTCAAGCATCTCAACCAGCAGACTTTTGTAAAGCTGTACAAAGGGTTAGTCAGGCCTGTTATTGAGTATAGTAGTGTCATATGGGGTTCTAACTCTAATACAGACTTAGACAAGATGAAGAGAGGTTACAGAAAGTGCAAGGTCCACCACTCAAGTACAGAAGAGACAAACTCCAGATGTTCAAACTTAAAAACAAGTTGAAAAAAACTTAGCTTCAAACATTACTTTCAGCTCTCCTAAACCCCGACTACACAATGTCAATTGGTAAAACTGTTCTTAGTCCCATGCCCTAAATAAATCAAGAACCAATTTTTGGAGAGTCAGAGCTTTTTACAACTGGAAAAGTCTCCCAGAAAGTGTTGTGAAAGGAGACACACTAAATGCATGATAAAAATTGACTTGACCAATTATTGAAAGAACACATGTACACACACAACTCTTAAACATCTCCCTTTAATGACTGAGAACTGTTAATACTACAATGTGTACACACTCCTTCAAAGTTCATGAGTTTGGGCTCCACTGGCCAAACACTCTGGGGAGACCCTTACCAACAGTTTAAATTGCAAAATTTCAGATAGCCAAGTATCAGAGAAACAAGACCTGACAAACTAACTGACAGCCACCTAGAGAGTGCCATAACAGGGATGTTTCCCTAAAGGCACTGAGGATCATGTAAGTAATTTAAGTAGTGAAACAACAATGATCTCATTGGCTGTAGAATTTGACAAGGTAGGTCTCAGTGTCTAAATAATTTTGTAAGCCAAATTCTAAATTTATACTTTAAATTTAAGACCTATGAATTTTATCCTCTTGGGCTATAGGTTATGGCTAGAAAGGTCTTAGGGCTTAGATCATGTTAAAAGCCAAATTTGCAATGGTCCTTTTCTAGTTAGACTCTGTATAATTTTGCAAATTGGAAACATTCCAAATTGATAGTAAAAATAGTGCTCTGAGTATTTCTAAACTAACATTTTACCTACAACTTCTCCTTATTATGAAGGTCTGAAACATCTATCAAAATAGATTCTATCTTATGTTTACTTTATGTTAATTAATCTCTATCCAATTCACGTTAATGCAACCGTTATCAACCTGCTTTCTCTTTACCTGTACACATGGGTACCCATTTGGGGGGGGGCTCCCCCCCCTGGCGGAATGTTGCTGCATTATTGTTATATTTGTGGTCGGAGTTTTATATTCTATAGCATAACAAGTGCACATTCTATGAGGTTTGCCCCCCCTGGAATTCAGCTTCGGGGCGCCCATGCCTGTACAGTCTTACCCACAGTGTGATGAGGACAGACCTAGGAATGAGAGTCCCAATTTTCTACAGTTTTTTAAGGTGATAGTTGGAGATTTGCTGAAATTTTCTTATTTTGGGCAATAAAAATTGGAAAATGGTGTTGATCAATCTGTCCAAATTTTTAAGGTGAATGTTGGTAGCTTGTTGACAGTTTTTAAACATCCATAAACAACTCTACAATAACAAAACAACATTGTTCAATGTGTAAAAACTAGAAAACTACCAGTACATGCATTTGCAATACCAGAAAATGAGGACAATATATATATATATAAAAAAAAAATATATATATATATATATATATATATATATATATATATATATATATATATATATATATATATATATATATATATATATATATATATATATATATATATATATATATATATATATATATATATATATATATATATATATATATATATATATATATATATATATATATATATATATATCACAGAAAAGGGACTAAAATTGGTAGTGTCAGCATTGGTAAAATTAAGTTATAGACAATTCTAATAATTTCTACTCTTGACTATGCACCCTATCCCTCTAGGCTATTAGTACCAGTAACAGCCAAAGACTTTGCCTCCCCAAAAAAATAAATTATTACTCTGATATGCAACATGATTTTATGAATCAGATTTTAATTTTCTACTAATTGTTTTCTGCATTTTTAGATAACATATTTATGCCACTCAGATTTATTCTTTTCAAGCAAATGAATTCTACAATTAATCTATAATATCATGATTTTCAAAAGTCAAGAATGAATATAACCATTGAAAAAAAAATGTAAACAATAAGCATATAAAAACAAAAGTGAAATATATTATATGAGGGTATGGCTAGGACCACTAGGGGTGAGTGGGCAGAGGAGATCATCATTAGAGCAGCAAAGTTGTACTTACAGGGACCAAAAATTCGAAAATCTAATGGAAGGTATATTAGGGCAAAATTACCTTAAAGTTGATTTTCATGCCTATTTCTAAACCCAACTCAATAATATGATTTGGTAGATATTGACGAAAGTATGTCCCAGGAATGTATTTTGAAGTACCTACTTTACACTGTTTCTATTTCAAGAGGGTCCTGACCTTTGATGATCTTTAAAAATCTGTGTTATAAAAATTGGAGCTTGCAAAATGGATCTTCTCAAATGAAATTGTTTTCAGTTTCACAACTTTGCTCAATCCCAATTTATAAGATTTTAAAGATAGTCTATATACATTTTCTAAATCTTGAAGAAATAAACAGTAATATGGCTTAAAATTCTACTCAAATGACAAGAATTACATTTTCAGAACTAGTCAGACAAAAAGAAAATGATTGCTAAAAATTAAGGTAAAACGTTGTTTTGTGAAGTTTTCCATAGGTATATAAATTTCAGGACCCTCTAGAGGGAGGACAAGTGGAGATATGTACTTTAAAATACCTTTCTGGGACATACTTAAGCCTGTAGATCTATCCCTGAAAGTTTCATTTTCCTAAACTAGTCCCTTTTCAAAAGAGCCAAAAGTAGCTAATGTAGAATTTTACCAAAGATTGAACTGGCTTTTATGTTGACTTTTGGATATGGTCGGCTATTAATAGAGACACTTTTCCTGGGTTTTGTTTAAGCTTTAAATTCACAATACTAGGACAACTGATTGATTCTCTCTAGATGGTTTAATTATTTTGACTAATTCTCCCTATATGCCTTAAGAGAACTTCTGGCATGGGATAGCCTAAAAAGAAACCTATTATCAATACCCTAGCAATATTTTCAAAAGAATGAACACAGATGTTAGCTCACCTACAAAATGAGGACCCAATTCTTGACACATTAGGCCTACTTCACTTATTTCCTTGAATGCATTTTCAACACAAATTCTGTCCTTATGTTCCCCTTGTGAGGAACTGTATATCAAAGGTTTATTTCTCACTAGTGAAATAAGCAAGTCTTCTGCTTCAATGTTCCACATATTAGAGAAAAAAGTTCAAGACAGGCTATCTAATTAGTTTCTTTTATCTGAATTGATATTTTCTACAAGTCTTTTCCTATTGGCAAAACTTTCCGGAACGTATGGAAAAAGTTAAATAAAGTTTAACTTCTTTCCGACAACCATAAAGTCAATAAAGTTATAAGAGGAAAACGGTTTATTAACCTTACGGACAGCTTTATTAACTTTATTGACGCAGTGGGAGCCCCGCTTTAGTGTTGGGCGATAATTTGATCAAACGATATATCGAAGTATCGATATTTTTACTTTCGATATTCGATAATCGATATATAGATTTCGATATTTCTGATCAGTTTTTATTCAGATTAACTCTTGGCTTTGCAAAGTTAAAAAAAAATTGGGTACTTCTCTGTTAGCCACTACACACTCGAGAATCTGAATCTATAAAATCATACAACAACCGGTTTATAGCTGTCTGTATACGGAGACAATTAGCTTCGACTCAGTGGAAAACTACATTGTAGCTATATTTTAGTTATATATTTAGTTGGTATTTTGGTTTATTTAGGTTAGGTTACTTATTGCATGCAGCCCCGCTATACTTAACCCCCACCCCACCATCCCCCGAGTGTGCAAAAATACAGCCCAAATTATGTATATGATTGATGATTTTATATGATGATTTTTTTACATATGAAAAAGGATGATTGATATCGAATCTACACGGGCCAAAATTAATCCTTCTCTCCTTTGGCGTTTTCTGTCCTTTAAAAGCGATGAGTCTTTATTCGCATCTGCTATCCCTGATTCTGAATGGTACGCATATTATAGATTCAATATATATTATTATTATTATTATATCCTATCTATTTCCCAAGCATAGCAGTTGTTTCTACCCCGTACCTGTAGATCCAAATTCTCGAATGTGTACTGGCTGATAGAAAAGTACGAACAATTATAAAAAAAGTGTATTTTGCGCAATTTTTTTAAACTTTGAATAATAGAAAATCAAGCAATAAAAACAAACTTTGATTACAAGAGTGAATATCATAGAAATCTAGACTTGAAATTACTCGGGCTCAGGGTAAAGAAAGATGACCTACTGGCTACTTTTGGCTATTCAAACTTAGCAACATGTCAATGTTTTTTCCTTGAGCATTTGTTCTACCTTTCAGTGATTAAATACAAAAAAAAGAAAACAGGTTTTTTCAACTGAAAGTAAGGTTCATTATTAAAACTTAAAACAAACAGAAATTATTCTGTATATGAGAGGGATGCCCTTCATATACGTTTTTTTCTAGTATTTTAAAAACAAGCTTCTTATTCTAATTAAATAGCCCTTGTGTTTCAGGAGTTGTTTTTAAATAATTGGAACTCTTTAAAGGAGGGGGTAACTCCCCTTGCATACGGAAGGATTTCTTTTTGTTTCAATTTTCAATATGTCTCCCTAGTTTCCGTTGAATTTTTTTTTTTATTTAATTTTTGGTTGTTATCCTTTAATACCAGGAAATCATCACTACAAATCCGTCCCTGCTGAAAATTCCACCCAGATATTTTCTTGTGGACAATTTCGCCTAGAAATTTCTCTTACGCCTATTTCCATTTGAAAAAAAAGACTTGTCTTTCATTTAATTTTTGATCTTTTTCAAATCATGCCGTAAAACTCCTTCAACAGGAAATTTTTCATTGAAATCCCATCCTCCGAATGGAAAGTTTCTTCCACGGAAAATCCTCTGATGAAGAATTTCTCCCGCAAAAAATTTCCACATGGAGAATATCTCCTGCGAAAAATTCCGCCACGAAGAATTGCTCCCACTGAAAACTTTCCCATGGAAAATTTCCCCCTTGGAAACTCCCTCCCTCCCACAAAAAATCTCCCAGGCAATTTTAGCCTCTCTCAAAATTTACCCTGGATAATATTCCCGAAACATCTATAGATGTTAAATTGAATCAGCAAAGAGAAAGTAAAATAAATTTGATATAAGAGTTCTGGCAAATTCTCACGTGTAATATTCTCCTTATAAGTTCATCTTCGAAAACTTCCCTGCCCATGGAAAATTCTCCCCGCGGAAAATCCCCTTGCGCAAAATTTCCCTCCCTAAAAACGTCTGTTTACTTCCAAATAACAGAAACTATATGTAAACAACAGACAAAATTCATAACTTATAGCCCTTCCTCCGGGTACCAGGGGGGGATCATGACAATTTCCTCGGAACATCTCTACAACAAAAATTGAATTGGCAGAGAAACATTATGACGAATTTCGTATAGGTGTTATGACAAATTCTCCTGTGTAAAATTCCCCCTGTTTATTTCAGCCCCGTAAACGTCCCCGCCCATGGGAAATTCTACCTGTGGACAATCCCCCCCCCTAAAAGTTCCCCTCCCCTAAAAAGGCCTGTTTAATGACAAATAAAAAATACGATACGTAAACAATAGGAAAATTCATAACTTAAAACCCTTTCCTCAAGTTGCGGGGAGTCAGGCTATCTCCGGAGGAACATTTTTTCGATCTTTCAACTATGGTGAACAAAATGAATATCTCAAAATTGGGATCGGGTGTTTTCAGGGAAAAAGGGCTTGGGAGGGGGGCTATTGGCTCTCCAATATCTCGGGTCACTTTAAAAGGGAACTAGAACTGTTATTTTCTTTCGAACGAGCACTTTCTCAAAATTCTTGGGCCTTTGAATTGATGCGATCACGCTGGCGAAAGAAAGAGGAATAAATAAACATGCATCCGTGATTTTTATTCTCACAAAAAATACAAAATTCTACATTTACGCTGACGGGAGGTTAAAATCTTTACAAGTAGGGTTCCATGATATGCTGAATTTGATGGTACGCTTTTCTTTAAGATTCTTTGACTTTTTGGGGGGTTTCTCCCCTTTCCCAAAAATCACGCAAATTTTCTCAGGCTCGTATCTTTTGATGGGAACACTAAACTGAATGAATTCTATATATTTGGATTCAGCATAGAAAGCCAATTCTCTTTTATATGAGCAAGGCCTATCAGCTTAGAAGGCATTAATACAGCCAAGGCCTTTTGGAGGTTCTCAGCAACATTTGGAAGTCCTCCTGACTAAACGTATTTTGAGTTTGAGAACAGGCTATACCAACTTATGGATACAGGTAAGTATGCTGTGTATCAGCATGTATGAGTCAATGGATTAAATGCATCATTGTTCTTCTTCTCGCCCATTTTCCATAACAATTTTCTATGTTGGATCTTTTCTGCAGGACGTTTACCAGTAGCAGAAAAGGCCGAAAATAGTCAAATATGTTCAAATATCGCTTTCAATATCGATATTTTCTTTTCGATATTTGATATCGATATTTGCTGTGATATATCGATATATCAATATCGATATTGAATATCGCCCAACACTAATACTTATAACAAAAGAGTATTTTTTAGATAAATTAATGGTTTTTGTCTGAAGGGAGTAGGCCTATAAATATATATATATGGTAAAATTCTAATTTAGCTACTTTTGGATATCTTGGAAAGGGGCTAGGTTACGAAAATGATACTTTCAGGGATGGGTTTACAGGCTAAAGTTTGTCCTGCGAAGGTATTTGAAGAACTTACTTCCACTCCTTCTCCCTCTAGAGGGTCCTGACCTTTAAAAATCTGTGTGTCATAAAAGTCAAACTTTGCAAAATAGATCTTCTGCTTAAATGAAGTACAATAAAATTATTTTTAGCTTCACAACTTTGCTGGGTCAATATCTAACAAATCATATTATTGAGTTAGGAATAAAGTGAATACACCATTTGATGCCTTTTTTGGTCAATATATACCAAATCATATTATTGAGTTAGGACTAAAGTGAATACACCATTTGATGCCTTTTCTTATGCTGATTACGAATATAATAAGCATTTCTATCACAAATTAATTTCAGCCCCCCCCCCTATGTATGCCAATTCAGGGTTAGGTTAAGTTAGGTATAGCCGATATAGGGGGGGGGGCTGAAATTCATTTTCGATAGAAATGCTTATTAGATTCGTAATAAGCATAAAAAAAGGCATCGAATGGTGTATTCACTATATTTGAAACTCAATAATATGATTTGGTATATATTGACCCTTTTTTATGCTGATTACAAATATAATAAGCATTTCTATCAGAAATGAATTTCAGACCCCCCCCCCCTATATAGGCTATACCTAACCTAACCCTGAATTGGCATAGGCCTATAGGCTATAGGGTGGGGGCTGAAATTCATTTCCAATAGAAATGCTTATTATATTTATAATCAGCATAAAAAAAGGCATTGAATGGTGTATTCACTTTAGTCCTAACTCAATAATATGATTTGGTAGATATTGACCCTTTGCTGAATCCCAATTTCTAAGGTTTAAAGATATGCAAATAAATTTCTTATATTTTGGTAAAAATATTGACATGACTTAAAATTCTACTCAAATAACAGGAATTTAGAACTAATGCCATTTTCAGAACTAAAGCCAGAGAAAAAGAAACTGATAACTGAAAATAAAGCTAAAATAATATTTTGTCAAAATTTCAATTGGTACAGACTTGTCAGGTAGGCAAATTTCAGGACCCTCTAGAGGGAGAAGGAGTAGAGATAGGCACTTCAAAATAACTTCCCGAGACATAGTTGAACCTGTTGACTCACCTCTGAAAGTTTCATTTTCCTAACCTAACCCTTTCTAAGAAAGCCAGAAGTAGCTAAAGTAGAATTTTACTATATATATTTCTTATTGTTTTGTTTTAATTGTTATTGCTAGCAATAGGCCTAACAATTGAGCTAAGAAAGTGTAGGGTGAATTTATTTTTTGTCAATTGTTTACCAATTGCTGTTAAATTAACAAAAATATAGAAGTGGGATACTATTAATAATCTTTTAAGCAGGTATAAAAAGATCTAATTTTGTGTATTCAAATGCTGGGTAGGGTAAATGTACAAATGATTTGACAGTGCAATTTTGGAACCCTTTTTGAAATTTTCCTTCAAAACAGAATAACACCACTTAACCATGACTTCTAGTGCCATCTCTTGAAACTGTTTTTGTATTTCAACAACGGGAAGCGTTGACACATTATCTGGTACACCCAGATAAGAAAAAAAAAACATTCAATTCATTCAGTTTCCTGTTTTCAGCAAGAAAGGAGCTCCCAACAATATTTCAAGTATTTAATGTATGAACTGATGTTACTGGGTTATTTATTGCAAAAAAAGATTGGGATTAGCACCAATGCATCAAGATACATCTTATTTTATCTGAATTATAGTCACATTAGCTTTTTTGTTATACAACTAGAACCATGTAATATAAATATAAAAAGTGACCCCCCCCCCCACAAAAAAATTCCTAAGATATGTTTTGGATGAAACTAATAATCTACATTTGAAAATAAAATCCACCAAGGCAAATAAAATGACACTGAACATCTTAAATTTCTTGAAATCTATTCCCATTGTCCTAGACCCTGTCACTTCTGAAATGCTAGTGAAACTATTTTTTTCTACTGAACTTGTTATACTAAATACTATTTTTATTTAATATTGTGTATTAAAATTTGTTAAACCAGTTTTTTTATACCAAATACTTCATACTTGAAACAATTTTGTTAGTTTTATTACTTCTACTTTTTGAATAGTTTTATACTTTCATACATTAAATGAAGTTGAAGAATGACAAAGAAACAAGAATATATGGGTCAAATATACCAGGTTCCACCCACAGGTATTCTCAAGGTATTTTGACATGTGACAAATACACCAGGTTCCACCAACAAGTATTCCCCAAGTATTTTGACACATGTTGAATTGGATTCTGACTTAAGTCAAAAACAGGTAAATTTTTTGTTGTGTCAAATTTGTAGGTAAAAATGCTCTAATTTTGGAAAATAAGACTTTTGTACTGTTTTCAGATAAAACTTCAAACCTCTCACCAAACAGTTAGATTCCTATATTTTTTTACTACATACTGAGATCCTTTTCAAACCCAAAGTCATTAAATTTATAATTCTGGATTATAAAAACTGTTTTTTTTTTTTACAAAAACTTGTTGTATAATTGGTACCTTTAACCTATTCAATTATAATATCCTAAGGACTGGCCATATGTGCCAAAGTGAGATATTTTGCTTGATATATTTATGGAACATACAGTTTTTTTTATCCTCAGTTTTTAGTACTACTTGAATTGAAGGTGTCTGCTGTTCTAAGCATAAATTTTAGGCTACTAGCCTAATGGAGCACAGAGTCTAAGTGAAAAACAAGGTAAATAAATTTGTCACATTTGGGGGTTTGATTTCTATTGAAGTTGTATTTCAGGCCTTTATAAGTCAATACTTAGTATTGCACTATTGTGGTAAATGTTTTAAAAAGGTTTTGTCCTGTTTGTATTTCCCCAACAAGCCATTAGAAGTTTTGAAAGAGATCACCCAGTTAAAAATACTGATTTTCTTTCTTTGCATTAAGGGGCGCCTGTTGTCCACGTGCAGTAAGCATACAATTCAACTTTGATAATGGATGGATGCAGAAATAGACGGGTTTTAAAAGGAATGACATACATTTATTATGGCAGTGTTTCCATGTCTTTCTATTATGGGCTGTTACTTAGCAAATTTTTTTCCAGGATATTGATTCTGAATTTTTTTTTCCAAAATATAAAAAGCATAGAGATTATTTAATCTAGTGGCAAGAATCTGTAACATTTTAGAAGGAATCTAACATTTAGTGAGCTCTTACAGGTGACTAGTTGTCATCAAGAATTTGTGGTTTGACTAGTACTAAGGGAACAAGAATTGGTTGAAGTTTTCAAATGAATGTATTGAAGCAAATTTTCCTTTGCAAAATGCTTTGTACCTTGATGGAGGAAAACCAAAAGAATGAGCCTGAGGTTATTTTAAATAAATTGGTAATTTTACAAAATGAGGTTATTTTCATTGACAAACATTTTATACATGGGGAGGATTTTTCTGAGAGGGAACTGTCTGAGGAAAGAATTAGCAGACACGTTAAATACTTGAGCAGCTAAAAGAAACTTTCATTACAAACCTAATTCAAAACTTGAATGTTCATTGGGTTTGCCCTACTTATTGAAAAATAAAATATGATTGAAAAATAGACTGAAATAGGGTCGGGGCAGGAATAAATTGAGATTTAAATATATAAACAACTAAAAAAAAATGCAAGTTTTTGGGAAAGTTTGAAGAAAACCATATAAATTCATTCAGATTAGACAGTTGATGCTTTTAAATGCAAGGAACATATAAACATTAATGGTAAAATACATTTCCATAGAAGCAAGACTGCATCCAGAGGTGATTTAACCTCCCCAAAATTTTTTCAGACTGGTAAAAAACCTACAAAAGTGGATATAATCTATTTTTGACAGGTGTTTTTTGTATTCCCCCTCTAAAAAAAACAGCAGATACTGCCTTGCTTAGAATCCATACAAGCAATTTTATTTGTCCCTCGATCAGTAGCATAATTTTGCTAAACTCTGGAGGGAGGGGGGCAAAGCTGGAGCCACTTTTCCCAAATCAAGTGAAAATGACAGTAAAAAATGAGCCATATATTACCACAAAGGCAAAGATATATTAAAGAAAACTGACCAGTTTCTTTGGATGCCTAAATTATGCAGGCTTATCTTAGTTTTGACAAGATTTTTTTGCGAAAAATCAATTTTAGCTGGCGGGGGGGAAATTCAAAGTGAGGTCTGGGGGGGGGTAAAATTGGACCTGCAAGGAACAGTTGTCCCCCCCCCCACCCCCTATCCCATAGCAAATTACGCTCCTGCTCTTGATCTGTTATCCAGAAATGGCTTGCAGATTGTGATAATATGTGGTACTTGTAAGCACCACAATGACTTTCAGAGCCCTGACTTAGCCCTGGGCTTTATTTCCTTCTTTTGTGATAGAAGCAATTGTATTCCTTACGAAATTGCGTATCTTATTGTATATGAAGGGGTTAGAAAATTCATACACATGGGGCTTGCCTTTTATCTTTTGGTCCAGACTGACATTGCATATAAAAGAAAATTTTTGTCAATTTAAAAAAATCCTACCATGGTTTTAGCATAATCTAGACAGGAAAATTTCAATGACAAAGGCAGCTAAGAAACGTAAATTTATATCCACTACATAGTAATAACATACATATGTACAAATGCATTCGTTTTCAGCATTTAAGACATTTTTAGTGCATGTAGTATATAAACACTAATGCTGAAATACATTACCTTTGAAAGCATGTATGCAGTTTTATTTACCGTTCATGGAGGAAGGGATATTGCTATGAAGGGGGCACCAGATTTCCCAGCATTATTTAAAAAAAGATCAGAAATTAAATTAAAAAAAAAATTTTTCAACTGAAAGCAACATCAAAACTTAAAACGAACAGAAATTATTACGTTTATGATTGGGTTTGCCCCCTAGTCAATATATCGCTCTTTACACTAAAGTTTTTTTAGTACTTTCTTTACACTAAAGTTGGAATTTTGTCCCAATTCCTTAATAATGACTCATTAAACACAAGGGTTATTTAATTAGGACAATAAAATTTTTTTTATAAGTACTAAAACACTTTAGCGTGAAGAACGAGGTGTTGAGGAGGGGGCGACCCCACCTGCAAATTAATTAAATTAAGTCCTCTTTTATTGCGCTTTTTTCCCATAGCTCAAAATTTTTTTCAATCTCTTGAATAGAACTTGCTCAATTCTTGATATATTTCGATTGGTTTTGAACAACAGCATACAGCAGATACAGCATGTTTATCTAAGTTTAGTGGTATCATGCACAAGTGGTATCAGCGCCTGTTAATTGAAAGACTGACCCAAAAATTAAACAACCCTTGTTCAACTTGAGGGCTTCGTAACTCCAAATTGATTGCAGCAAAAAAAAAAAAAAAATACAAAGGATAAACAAGGTCTTTAATTGAGTAAAATCAACATAAACTGTCTGAACAATTAGTTTGGCTTAAAAATATTTACAAGCTAGTATGAATTTTATTAAAGTTGTTAATATCGTTTTCTTGAACAAAGCCAAAAGAGTTTTTGTATAAAAAAACCATTTAAAAAAATAGAAGAAGCTTAAGAAAAAAAAGTAAACCTGACCAAATGATATCCATTAGTCTCACAAATCAGGTGAACCATAATTTAAGTTCTCTAATATATCTGTTTCTTTAAACAAACAAAATTTCTTTAACATTGAAGAGATATCCATGTGACTTGGACTGCCTTTACCCCTTAATGGAAATATAGGAAACTGACTGATTTTAACTTAAACCATGTAAATGCATTATCATTGGTAAATATATGCAAGCTTAGAAAAGAGCAAGGGATCATGCTGAAAAATTATATTGTCAAATCTGACTTTTCTGACAATCCTAAGAGCATCTTTCTTTTGTTTTGCATTGCATTTATTATAGTGTTGTAACTGGTAAAATTGGGTATTTTACGTATTTTACCATAATTCAACAAACCCCCATAAAATTTGTATTTATATAATTTTTGTGTTTTACCTATTTTAATGGTATTTTATGTATTTTACCAATATCTTTCCTTAAATTGCTTTTTACCTTAATTATTTACCTTAAATTGCATTGTCCAGCAAATAAGGAATTATCCTGTAGGTGCTGGTTAGTCAAGATGTTAAGCAAACATGTTGGCTGCATCCCATTCTGAAAGCCATGGATTGGATGACCAATCTTTGTCCACAGCTCACTTGAAGGCCTCCACACTAGGGGCTGAGACTGTTCCTTTGGTGAAGGAGTTCTAAAGCCCCACGACTCTATTTGAGAAGAGGTTGTTCCATATTCTGGTGTTGGCTTGTTTACAGTACAGCTTCTTGGTGTTTCCTCTAGTTCTAGTTGACTGGTCAAGTTCAAGCATATTTTGTTGCAAGGACCGAATGTGCAGCATTTTGTACATAATGATAACATCCCCATGCTTCTATCAATAGTACACTCTTGCTTTGCAGCATGCAGCAATGTGCAGTATTTTGTATGTCATGATTATATCCGCATGCATTCGTCTATAGGAGAGGGCAGGAATCTGTAACTTCTCCTGGCGAGATGGGTACTCCAAGCTTTAAAACCCTCTTTTGATTTAGTTGCTTGCCTTTGGACACTCTTTAGCTTTTTTTAGTTGCTTTTATTTAGATAAGATAAGATATTTATTTAAAAAAATGGCTATCACAAGCCCCGAAGGGCCGAATTCGCATTTCGGGGTCATATAATAAAAAAAGACATAAATAGCACAACAACTAAAATACTGGCTAACCAATGCAAAAAAAAACAATATCAGAAAGGCATAGCCATTAATTAGTATAACAAAAAGTTTCAAATGTAAGAAAGTTAAAAAGGCACAAATTAAAACAAAACCAAAAAAAAAAAAAAAAATCGAGATAAAAATAATGTTAAAAAAGTAAAAGAGATTATATAAAAAGGGGAGGGAACGGAAGAGCCAAACGGACACCAGCATGGGTATCACCAGTACAAAAAAACTAGTGGTTTATTTAATCAGTAATGAAGGGGACAAAGGTTTTTTCATATCTGGAGGTTAAACAACGGATGGGGGACAAGATAGGGATGGGTTCAGATACAGTACGTGGCAGGCGGTGTCTGGATGGGGAGTGTCTTTTGGGGAATATGTTTTCCGTGCGAGGGTTTATTATTGCATTCTTTGCAAAACGGAGGCACAGCGTTCCTTCCCTGTGCTCAAGAGTTTCCAGCTTGGCCTTTTTTAGAAGGAGTGAATATGGTACAAAAGTTTCTTTAAAAATTATTCTTAGGGCTCTTTTTTGAATAGATTCAATTTTATCTGATTCACGGGAGATGCCAGGATGCCAAACTGGACAAGCATATTCAAGATGCAGGCGGACAAAGGAAGCATAAATCCTTAAAGAATGGGATGGGGGGATTTTAAATTTATTCAAGAGCTTAAGGAGAGACATGGACGCATTAGCTGTACAGACAATATCTTTCACGTGGATATCCCACTTTAAATTAGAGAAAATTGTAACCCCGAGTAATTTAAAGGAAGACACAGAAATATCAGGGGGTATAGGGTCAAGGAAGGCGGGAATAGATTTCAAGAAATTTATTGTTATTATATTTGATTTAGTGGAATTTACTTTCATATGTAGGTTCTTAGCCTCATCCGAAATGTGGGAAAGAATTTCAAGGGGGTCATTTTTAATATTCCTGCGACATACTTCGAGGATCGTCAAGTCATCCACGTATTTCCACCTTTGGGGGAAGTCCTTACCAATATCGTTAATCATGACTAGAAATAAAAGTGGTCCCAATAAGGTTCCTTGAGGAATTCTATAATATATACGGAGGGGGTTAGAGAAAATATTTTTGTATTTAACAACTTGGGATCTATTTGAAAGAAACGATATAACAAACTAACAGAGGATCAAGTTTAAAGTTAACCAGGAGTGAACGAATTAGGGTGGTGTGGTATTTAATGGTGTATCCATACACATACCAAGGCAACTAACTGAGCATGTTGGTCAAAACTCAATTCATCATCCACTAGTATACCCAGTTCTCTTTCAACATAGGAGGAACCAATCATTTGCTCAACACCATCTATTCCACACATGTGATACTGATACCTCACATTTTTTCTACCAAAATGAATTGTCCTGCATTTCTTAACGTTGAATCCTAACCTCCTGAGTTTTCCCCAATCTGAGAGTTTGTCTGGGTCAGCTTGTAATAATGCTTGCTCTGTGGTTGTTTTTGAAGGGCTGATGATTTTGAATCATTGGCATGAGTTCATTTTACAGGTTAATTTTATTTATGACACATTTTGGGGTATTGTTGATATAGATGCTAAATAATGCTGTACCAAGGATTGCTCCCTGTGGGATTCCACTTTCCACTTCAGTACTAACTGAGGAAAATACCTGACCATTTTCTCCATGCACCTTTATGCTCTGCCTTCTATCTTTCAGGAATGGCATCACCCACTCAACAGCCTCCTGGCTTACCCTGATTGCAAATAATTTTGCCTCTAGTTGACAATGATACTCTTTGTCAAATGCTTTGGTAAAATCTAGGAGAATGAGGTCTCCTGGTATTCTATGTAGGAGCTCTGTAACAAAATTCTATGCATCTATCAGATTTGTATCAATGGATTGTCCTGATCTAAATATGTGCTGACTCTGCTTAATAAGATTTTTGGTGGCAACAAAAAGAAAATGAGGTGTTATACTTATATTTTGCACATTTTAAATCTTAATCAGAATACCATCCTCTGTTGAAAATTTATAATGTTTTGTACCAAAGAAAACTATTTAGTTCTTCTTATGGCACAGTTTAACTATTGAATATTAACCTCTTGCAAGAATATGCTTATGAGTTTTAAACTCATCATTTCCTGTTGAAGAATAATATTCTTTTTTTTCTTATGTCCTTTCTTTATCAACAGATGCTCAAAGTATATTTATCTTTTTTCACTTCAGTGATTATATATAGAATCATGTTTGGATTTATTTGCTCATAGAAATATAGCCAACCATTTTTTTAATTAAATGAAACTGATTCAAGATTTGTTGCAATCTATGGAAGCATATTTTTTGATATTCAGAGAGAAAGAATTATTACCAAGCTAGGCATATTTATAAATTAAAATAGTATGTTAAAGTTTTGAAATAAAAGTCTTTGTATTGAGTTTCTAATTGTAGAGTACGTTCTTAATTTTGAACTTTAGTGCCTATAATGCCTGTGATTTGGAATACTTATTTACATGTTTCAATCTATTTCAGCGAGTTTGAGTTATTCAAGGATTTAGTCACCATTTTTTGAAATGGAGCAAAAAGAATTTTGTTTAAAGTGGAACAACTACCTGGATGTATTTCATGGAGCTTTTTTATCTCTATTAAACAGTGAACATTTCACAGATGTCACCCTATCATGTGACAGTCAAAGCATTAAATGCCACAGACTTGTTCTCTCATCTTGTAGTTCCTACTTTGAAACACTACTTCTAGGAATTTCACACCCTCATCCTATTATTATTCTAAAGGATGCGAAATTTCATGATCTGCTAGCTTTGGTTACATTTATGTATACAGGTGAAGTGACTGTTTCACAAGCTCAAGCTAGTTCATTAATAAAAGTGGCTGAAATGCTTAAAGTTAAAGGTCTTGCTTATCCTGATGAGACAGTTAACCAGATACAGAAACCTAACTATCACTTTCAAAACACTCAAATGACTCAACCTACTGCAAAGAGAAACAGAGTTGATTCGACCTCTAAAAACAGCTTCTTGGCTGAAGATTCTTTCAATAAACTAGAACCTCCTGTAGTAGATACCTCAAATAATAAGTTGGTGAACTATCCTGCTGAAACTACTTCCTCTGTTCATAAAACAGATCTTGCTGCATACAACTCACTTGTAAGTTTTATTGGAATTCACTTTTTTCAAAGTCAAGTGACCAAAGGATGGTTAAGTATTTAATTTTATATTAATTTCAATAAAGGACTAGGCTAGTTTGAACACTTGTGTAATACCTAAACACTAGAATTTTCATCCCCAGCCGAATAAAGTCTTTGGCTTGAAATTTATTAACTTCAACAGTTAAAAAGTACAAAGCACCATGATTTTGCTATTAACATTTTTTCCCTTATCTGACATTTATCTTTTCTTGCATTCTGGTTTTGTTTAGTTCAAAGTGCCAATAGGCTATCATTTTGCTCCCTGATCTTTGCCAAAACTGCTTAATTAAATTTATTTTTTTTGCTATTAGACAATGATAGAGGATTTTAATAATATTTAAATAAAATTTCTTACACCATTGATTTGAATACCTCTGAAAACTGTTTCTTGGCTGAAGATTCTTCCAGTAATCTAGAACCTCCTGTAGTAGATACCTCAAATAATAAGTTGGTGAACTATCTTGCTGAAACTAATTTCTCTGATTATAAATTTAAATAAAATAAATTTAATTTAAATAATTTCCTTAGAATTTATTAAAGTACCAAGGACACCAAAATGAAAACATATTTAGCCCTCTTAATCTATTTTAGGTCTATTCATACCTGAAAATCCGGGTTTGCTACGAATTTTTGTTTAGCTGCTATAAGCATTTTTAGTTTGAATAAATTCGCAAACAGTGTTGTCAATAATAAAACAAGGATAAACTGTGGAGCTGAATAATATTAGCGGAAACTATTTCCTATGAATCCGACAACGTTTTTCATTTGTGAAAATTCAAATTTACAAAATCTCTTGATTGTTATATATATTATTGAAAATACATTTTGTGAAAAAATATGACCTCAAGTTCAGAAGTGACTATTCTGATGTGTTAGAAAATGTTTTTGATGGTGACCAAGCGGTAGATGATATGCAAGATACCATTTCAGGATACTTGTTCCAGCTAGACCCCAACGCCGCGCTGGCAGATTGACCAAACGCCGCCGACAAGAGGCCCGGTCGAACGCCGCCGAAGTGTCGTAACGCCACTAGCACGCCGCCATCAATAGAGGCGGCGGCGTTCGGTCGATTTTGCATTAATTTTGCAGCAATTCTTTATTGCGTCAACCGCAAATTCGGAGCTTAGTATTTCGATTTTTAGTATTTCAATTTTCCTGATTAGAAATCAAGCAGGGCTTGTACTATCCCCAAATTTTCGGGAATTTCCCCGAAAATCTATGCGTCACCCGAAAAAAAATTTGGTTCCCCGAATCCCCGAAAACCACGCAATCACGGTGCCACCCCTAGCGATTTATCTCCAGTGACTTTCCCTGCCAAAAATTACTTGGAATACCATAATTCTTCACTACTCTCTTGTTCATTAATTTTCGTCTCTTTTGTTACTTTGTATAAAAAAAACGTGACAGATGCAATATACACAGTTCTTCATATGTTGACAAAAAACAGGATTGTCTTTATGAAATGAGTTTAAATCATTTCGAATGCAGTTTCTCAATCGCTATTTCTCACATCGTTTGTAGTCAAGATTGTTATTTTCAAGTTGAATCCCAAAAAAACCTTCTATTGTGACAAAATTTAGCTGACAAAAGGTTTGGGGATTAAAGATTGAACTGGAAGTTACCTAAAAAATATGATTCAAAAATAAATTGTAAATTATTGCCTATAGGAGGGGGGATAGGGGGCTATCATTTTTAAATGATAATACCTCATTTATTTATTGAAAGCGGGGATGCCAAATTTTTTTCATTTAAAGTGGAGACAGGAGAAAATGATATCAAATTCCCTAGTAAACCATTGAAATATTTTGATAGACCCAAGGCCCCCCATTAGGACTTATTCATTGTCTTGGGTATTTTGCAATTTATCATAGACTACTTGCCTAATTTGGCTTTTGTGTGTTCTCCCTTTTAATTAGATTCTTTGGATCTTATTGAATGCCACGGCAAATCTATGACTCAGTTTTCCAATAATTTGAGTTATATATGAATAATTTCGACATTTTTCTTGTTGTTTTTGTACCCCCTTACTCATACCATCAATTTTTTTCAAGAAACACTAAGCTTTTTTAACGTTATTTTGCGTATTTGTTTGAACCATATAGTGACCTAGTTAATTATTAAGTAACTTACTTTTCTAATGAAAGCTGAGACAGTATCTTATCAATGTGGTATCCAGAGGGGGGGGGAAGGGAAGTATTACATTTAAATGATAATACGTCGAAATTTTTTTTATTGAAAGCAGGGATCCCAATTTTTTTTTTTTAATTTAAAGCAGAGATGGTATTTTATCAAGGTAGAGAGGGGCCAGAGAGGGGCAAGGTAGGCCAGAGAGGGGGGGGGGGTAGTGAGCGATAAGATTTAAATCATAATACCTCGATTTTTTTTTAAAGAAGGAGTGCCAATAAGTTAAATATTTTTGTTATTTAAAGCACAGTCGGTATCCTGTCAAGATAGTATCCAGAGGGGGGCATAGGGAGCTATTATAATTAAGTGATAGTACCTAGATTTTTTTTTTATTGAAAGCAGGGATGCCAAAAATTTGAAATTATACCAAATAAACCATTAAGTGTTATTTGTTTTATTGTAGTTGAAGCGTTCTCATGTGAAGTGTTCATCATGTATTTTTCAATTTGATAAATTTACTCCTTTTAGATGCAGTTTATAATTTGACTGATATTAGATATTTAGCAGTTTATACTTTGGAATGAATCCCCAAAAGAAAAAACCAATCATATCCAAAAGAGCAGCCAAAAGCAATAAAAAAGCAGCAATTCAGCCTTAGCCTACATGACATATATTCTATAAAGAAGCCAAAACAGAACTTTAAGATGCATTTTTTTAAATTGTTATTAAAAACCTGTTTTTAATACAAGATATCTTTTCAAGAATCCAAAAGTGCAAAAAAAAAAAAAAACAATCAATATCAGTCACCCATTTCAACTGTTTTAAAGGTGATAGGCAAAGGGCATTATGAAAAAATTAAGTTTCTAAGTTCAAAGCTATATTCAAAGTTTTCTGATTAGCCTAATTTAATATTAAGATGGTCTGGCCTAAAAAATAGACATATGTATTGTCAGAATTCCATTGTGAATCCATGTATAGCTAAATTTATCAAGACCCCCCCTCCCTCCCTCCATGATGGTGAAAATTTTTTGGTACAAAGCCTAGACTGCAGTTTTCAACATAATTTAGCATTTCAGCACAATTCAAAATAATGAGTATTTTTCATGCTCTTTTATAATTAAATAATCACTTGACAGGGACTATTAATTTTGAGCCCCGATGGGGCTAGAAGGCCCAGAGCAGCCCATAGAAACCTAGTAACCGTATGCTCAAAAATTTGCTTGTTTAAATAACTGGCTAGGGAGAAAATAGGTCATATGTAGCTGACTAATGATTGAAGCTGACTTAGGCTATATATTTCCATATTAGGGGGGGAAGTAAAGCATAAGCTCGTGGTATCAACTTCAAAGTCTATTAACCATTATAATTTATTTATTATGAAGTAACTAAGTAAGAATCTTTTATTCAGGCTCATCACTAAACAAAATATAACCCAGTTGTGCTGATGATTTGTATCTAGTAATTATGTCAGTGATACAAATCCTCAAAATGTAAATGGGGCAAAAATAACCAGTTAGCCATGATAAAATAAAAAGTAGCAAAATAGAAATAAGAAGGTATTTTTCAAAGTCTAACTGAGGCAACTGCTCCCCCCTCACATAATTGGCACCCCAAAATTATGTGGCCTAATACTGAATTAGAATAAACAGTGTACAATGGCAAGTACAAACAATACAATAAAATATTGTATATGATTCATAATACAATGATGTATATTACATAATAACAATGACAGATAATGATTTAATAGTATTGCTTTATTTAATCAACATTTGTCATTCAGAGAAGCCATGACTCTCTAAGTTTGTTCTTAATATAATTCCTGTTTATTTTCATTAATTTTTTTTTGGTACTGTTCTAATATATGGGCAACATGCAAGAATGCAACTTGAGAAAAGCCTAGAACAGATAACATTACCCAGTAATTTCGTATCTTATGCTCTATAAACAAGGGGTTTCTCCCTCCAGGAACTATATTTAAGCTTTAGTTTTTTGGGGTTTAGGAGGAAAAGAGGTAGCTAGGTTAGTTTAGGTTATGTATTTATTATATGCTATGCTTTACCCCCACCCCCCGAATGTGCAAATATACAGCCAAAATTTGTTTCTAAACTATTATATTTTTATCCTATTTTGTTTTATTTCACTAGCATTAACCAAACTTCACTTCTCGCATGTTCCCGAGATATTAGAACTGTACCTTTTTTTCTTGCATTGCTTTAGTATAAAAGTGTGACATCCTTTTCACTAGTAAATACCCACAATTTATTGAAGGCCGATGAAGAAGCATCCTGAGCCTAATTTTCCTGGCCACATAAATTCTCAGGTAGGTTGAATAAGTTTTAGGATTGATATGTGACCACCAAGTTGCCTTAACTGCAATTAAAACTATGAGAAGCCATCTGTATGACTTTATTGTTTTTTCTATGTATCAGTGGGGTAATGTAATTTCTTTTGTATAACATTTTAGTGGATCATATATTAAATAAGAAAACCAAAAAGTATTCTGTATACCTTTTCATGTTTCTCTATAATAATTTGATGTTTAAAAAGTCATACAGAAGACCTTATATCATTCTCCATGTTTAAAGGAAACACAATATTGTCTATTGTTTTGACTTAATAGTGCTTTGTATATAAGAGTAAATGACAATATTTGTTGCTTAGAGTATAAAGAACCAATGACTTTAATAGTTATACAGTGCTCACCCAAGTAATTTGTATTTCTAATATAAAAAAAGTATAAAAGGTATATGCTACTATTATATAATAACTATGAGGTAGATTTATATCAAAATATTCAAGCAAATCACACAGCCTACTTGGTTTCTTACCTTAGCCAACATAAGGTAGGCTATCAGTGGAAGTCATTAGGTCTGCAAAACTACCAATAGGGTAGCCTATATATTGATATTTTCTTTTGGAATCATAAATGTTTACCTTTACACTGCTTCATGGTTAAAAGATCCTGGAATGCCAAAAATCCTAGTAACTTAACAGTACATGTTCTTTATTTTTTAAATTGGCCACGAACTTTTCTATTGGAATACATTATGTAAAATGGCGATCTTTCTCCTTAAAAAATGAATTATCGGTTTTTCACACTAATTTGAGACGTATATGGCTGTGTAAGTTTGCACTTGACCAATTTAATGAATTAGTTTTCATTCTAGGTGTCCTTGGTACTTTAAATTTAATTTAAATAAAATTCCTTAGACCATTGATTTGCATAGTATGAACATAGATACATTTGGAAATGGTTTGAGATTTAAAGTGTGAGGGTAGGGTCTTTACACATTATGGTTTAAGTGAAGATAATTCTTTCAATTTTTTTCATAGCCAGATAAACTGATATCTGCTGGGAATAGGCATTGTTAAACATCTTTATATGTGATCTGTTTAAACTTTTTGAGAAAAACTAACATGTTCACAACACTTGTTCAAGACAAATCCAAGATAAAAAAAATACCCATCTTAAGCTCCTGATTTTTTAATTAGAAAAACCTTGATAAGTTTCCAATTTTCACTTCTTTCAAGACTGTTTTCAGTTCAGGAATTTACTGCAAGCTAAATTTCAAGGGTGGGTCGTTTTTAAAGTCCTATTTGAACTCTACCAGAAGATCTCTCTACTATTTAGTTTAAATTTCGAAGGAAACTGTATTTTAAGGTCATTCTTTCTCCTCGTTGTTTAAGATGGGAATAGGGCCTTAACTTTTTTTGTTTTTACAAGTGTTCCTGGCATGTGTAACTTTTCTTTTTGTATTTTATAAGATTTTTAATTTTACACTGTTGAACAAGCTAAAGAAAATGATTAGGCTAAATTATCTAGTAATTTCTTCACGGTAGATTTGTCCTGGCAAATCTGCTCTGGCATAGACAGGCATATCAAGAATTTCTCTGGAATAGCTATCTGTATCTGCTGTGATTAATTTGAAAAAGATGCTCATACTATGTATATTGTAATAAAAAACTACTGAGCTACCAGAATGCATCTGTATTTTGCCAAGCAGGATCAAGTAAAGTCCATTGAAAGAAACTTCAATTTTCTTGTGATGTTTGACAGTTCATCTCTCAGTCCATAAAATACCTAATTTGAATGGAAGATTAAATTTCACCCATCTCTTTATATTTATCCTTTGATAACATTCGTTTTCATTTGAATTTTTATTTTTAGCTTGTCAAAGATGAAATTACTGTAGGTATTGACAAAGGGGGAAACAATAGTTCTAGTCAGTTTGAAGATGATGGAGAACAGTTTGATTATTGTAGTGAAAAAGTAAGCATTTGTTTTTCTTTATTACTCTTTAGCTTTTATTAAAGCACATGATTGATCATAGCTTTTTATTTTGAAATGTCTTTTTCCATTTGCCTAACTGTTAGTTCTCTTTCTATCTTTAAATCAGCAATAAGAATAGTTAAAGAAGACTTTATCTGTTTATGTTCACTGAAATAAATTGAATGAACAGCCCTTATTTTCGGTTTAAACAGGAGTTTAAACAGAAAATAAGGGCTGTTGATTCAATTCAGGCAATTCAGACTAAAACAAGGTCCAGTTAGTAAAATAGGTGTTTTTCTCAAATTTAGTTGTTTTTGTTATCTTCTTCTTAAAAAGAATCTTATTCTACTTACCAAAAAAGTAGAAATGACATTTGTCTTTGTACAAAATTGTTTTTTATTCAAAAGGTATTTAGTTGAAGCTACAAATAATCATAGATGCTGCAGTAGCCATGTGCAGTAGCCAATCACAGATGCTGCTCTTGAGCCAGTATTTTTGATGATATTACCTAGATATTTGAACTGGAAAAATTGTTCAACATCTTGTTCAAACATAGTATTTAAAATAAAATTAATTTTTGACCAGAAAAATTTCATCTTCAAATATAAGAAGATGAATGACGTTATACTCGTTGGTTACAACAATAAATTACGTTGCAGTAAAACTATATGATGACTTTTGTTTCAAATGGTGTTTGCTATTTACTATATCCAACCAACAATCATGGCTGCATCATAGTAATGGCTTATGGTCCATAGTAATCAAAAATTAAAAACGCATTTAAAAAAAACTGGCACGTGAAAATATATTTTCATTTCTTGCTGATGCAAAAATAGTAATTATTATCTAAATCAGTCTGAATAGTAAAATGCTATTTTGAGAATAAATTTAAGGGTATTTTGAAAAACAGCCTGAAACCTCTAAAAAGGGTGTTGGGTTGAAACAATTACCTATAGAGAGGTTCTCATCATTTTTCTCCATATAAGTCAAAACCCAGTATTATGGTTAAAAAAGTTAATTTTTTATGCTTGAACATGTATATTAGAATATTGAGTTGGATTGACTTCAGATTGACATCCTTCTCAAAGCTATTGCAGCGTTGCCTTAGTAATGGGCAAGTTACCTCTATGCAGTTTGTTTCCAGTCTACTTCATTTAAAAGTAGTTGTAGAAGCTTTGCAAGGGCCTCATTAAATTGGAAATTCAAATTAAAAGCAACTAGTGACTGATGCTGCTACTGAGACTTCTTTCATTTTTCTATCAACTTATAAACATGAATTCAATGCTTGAATATTCTTATTTTTATTAATATTTACAATATTTATATTAATTAGCATTCTTATTTATGATCTTATTAGTCTCTTTTTTTATTCTGGTTTGGCATATCTTAATTTTAAAGCTAAGAGGCTTATTCAAACCTTGTTGCAAGTGTGTTGGGCTCTTCAACTTGCTCAAATTGAAGTTCCATGTATTTTCTTTTGCTCTACTTAACATAGAGTAGAATTTTGCGTCTGCTGGACCCCTTAGAGTGTTTTTCACCAAAGGGAAGGGGATAAAGAACCTCAAAAGCATTCATAGTTATGTAAAGTCGACGGATACCCCTCTCCCCTTTCAGTGTATAAATGAAGAAGTGTATCTGATGAAATTTTAATAACCTGTTTGATAAAACCGCTTCTGGGGTGAATGAAATTTGTATTTTTTTATGGATGTGTTTACTCCTTCCTTTTTTGTTTTATGACCTGGTAGTTTTGGGGTTGTGGTTTCTTGTATGGTTTTTTTTAATAATAGCAATTAAATTGACATCAATAATAACAGTCTTGACACTACTGAAAGATTTGTGGTTACATGTTGCAAATTCAAGTCTATTTCAACTCTAAGCATTTGTCCATATTTCCATGTGTAATTTTCTTTTTTTTTTTAAGCTAATTGGGAATCAGATTTTGCAAAGAACAGAGAGAAAGCCAGA
Source organism: Artemia sp. Qi Xiang Cuo (assembly GCF_049724085.1). Lineage (NCBI taxonomy): Eukaryota > Metazoa > Arthropoda > Branchiopoda > Anostraca > Artemiidae > Artemia > Artemia sp. Qi Xiang Cuo. Next base: position 65,809,032 of record NC_142806.1, on the reverse strand, counting down.
CACAAGCTTAGACTTTTCAGGTTAGTCTTTCATTGTTTAATTAAAAATTTGGGGAAGCATGGTCAGTCCTCCCTTTTTCTGTGTATTTACTTTGATTAGAATATAATAAACAAGAGTAATGACTTGCTTAAACCAATTAAAATCTCTTATCAAATTTAATCTTTTGCTTAATGCTTCTCTCATTTGTTACCCTTAGGAATACTGAAGGTTCTATTTAGGAATCAATAAAACACATAGACTTTGTGGACATTTTAAATAATAATACGTATTATACACTCTGCAGCCAAAGGGGGTTACGTTTAATGTCATGATTTTATATATCATATTTGTTTATCATTATAATAATATTTTGCACTCTTTGGCCTAAAGGGGATTTTTTTTTTATTGTAAAGAAAATCATAATAGTACAATAATTTTAATGTAACTCGATGGACTATTTTATCAAATATTGGCAGGTCTAAGTCTTAAGATGACAGAAAACTGCTTTAAATTTTATCTTTGAAGATTCACACCTGCTTCCAATGGTTCTTTCTTATTATATCTAGATATCTATCTAGATCTTTATCAAGATATAAATGCAGTTCTAGAAAGAGTCGGTCTAGATAAAAATCCACAAGTGGTTCTAATACTTTGATTTTAATTTTAATTTATAGGTATCCTTGTATTCTTTAAATACAATGTTCTATATATCCTCAAACCAGTTGTAAGGGTCATTGCTTCCTCTTTTAAATGCAACACACCCCAAGGCACCCTTAGACAGGAGTACTATTGAATAATTTTAGTTTAATTTGGTTGCTCAAAGTCACAGCATAAGTATATATCAGAGGCAACGCTGTAGCGTTGCCTATAGTAAAGGCCACACGGCCCCAATGTTTTATTGTTATTATTATTTTTTTGCAGATGCACTTCGTAGATAGATAGATTTATTGATATTTATTGCAACAAAAGCCTTTTCGGGCCATGGAAAAAAAAAAAAAAAAAAAACAACATTAAATTACACACAATTCATCAAAAAAGTTTCTCTATGTGCCATACCCACTCTTACAAATTTACCCAACCTTCTAAAATCATCAAAATTTCTACTTTTTAAATTTTTTTCAAACCAATCCACCCCTCCAAAATCTGTTGAAAACACTTCCCTCCTCAAATTTCTTAACTCCTGGCATGTACCCATAAAATGGATAAGATCTTCCTCTTCTTCACATATAGGACACTGATATGTACCATTTTTAATCCTATAATTCCCAATATATTTCCTCCTTTCTCCAATACCCAAAAAATTACCCCGAACCAAAATTACCCATCTTAAATCCTCACTACTCATCCCCGCTTTAAAGTAAACTTCCTCCCCCCAAACCTCCTTTGCCAGCCGATACAGCCCCAGGGACGCCGAGGATGATTTCTGATTCTGCCACCTTTGAATTTCCTACTCTATTAGTCTATCCTTTACTTTTTTTGCAACTAGCCCCACTTCCACACCTAGCCCCTTCCCCTCATTCCAATACTCACTAAAGCCACATCTATCAATAGTCTCTTTAACCCGGTTTGGCCAAGAACCTTTCCTGCCATCTACTAGCATCTCCTCATATGCATTCTTTACTAGCCTCCTACTAGGCAGATTTATAATCCTTTCCCAATAATTTACTATCCGCACTAACCTTCCCACCCTTAATGATAACAAACCTAAATCACCTTTTAATACTACATGATTAAACTTATCACTAACCCCTATTAACCGCTTAAAATACATCAACTGTAACCAGTCTACCTTATCAGCGTTCTCCATACCCCACACCTCTGCTGCAAAAGACATTACGGAAGCTAGCTTAGTCTGGAATATCCTTTTCTGAAGCCTAAGGTCTGTCAGGCCTACTTTCAAAACACTACTCTTTAAAACTAGCCATTTAGCCCTAAGACCTTTACTAGCTACATAATCAATTTGCCCTTTCCACCTACCATTTGAAGTAAACTTGCATCCTAAATAAACAAAATCTTCAACTACTTTAAGCACTTCTTCTCCTACACTAAACCTTTCCTCTATATTCCCATGTTGTCGAAATACCATAACTACTGACTTTGTGACATTTAGCACCAAACGCGTCTCATCTAGGTATGAGGACACCATTCCTACCAGTTTTTGAATGTCAGACCCATCTTTAGCCACCAATACTATATCATCCGCAAATAACAGAGCGAACACCTGCATTGCAGACAGATTTAGAGTTGGGGCTCCCTGCCCTACCATATATTCTTCTATATCATTAACATACAGGGAAAACAACCTAGGTGAAAATGTGCAACCTTGTTTAACCCCTAACTTACTGACAATTGCTCTAGAGTAAGACATTCCTGCCTTAAATACCATTCTAACAACCAAATACATTTTAACAACCAATCCTACAAAACGTCTTGGCAGCCCTAACTTTATAAGTCCTTCTACTAACAAATCTCGTGAAACTTCATTAAACGCACCTTGTAGGTCCAAAAAGCTGCGTATAGCCTACCATCCCTTTTCCTCATATACTTCCTAATAAGCCCATACAAAATAAATATCTGATCTACCCCACTATAATCCTCTCGAAACCCTGCCTGAATTTCTATTAACTTATTTGATTCTTTAAGCCAACTATCTAATCTAGCCGCTAACACTTTACAAAATAATTTACTAAGGCTATTTCCTAAATGAATCCCTCTATAATTCTTATGCAATGCTCGGTCTCCCTTTTTAAAAAGTGGTAAAACTGTTGAAATATTCCACTGTTGAGGCCAAACCAACTTGCTAAGGATACTTGAAAATAACGTTGTTAACAAAGGCAACAAATATACCCTAGACCACTTCCAGAGCCTTGTTGGGATGCCATCAACTCCTGTTGCTGAGGTCCCTCTCATCTTCTTTAGCGAATTCCATATTTCCTCACCTGTGAAAGGCTGCAGTAGTTTGTAATCTTTTTCCTTTAGAGCGAATTCCGCAAGGTTTTTGCCGACCACCCACCGACACAGGCTATCCGTTTCCTCTCTTTCTGTCATCTTGCTTTCGATGAATTTTGGCCAACTTTCCGCTGGCGGCATACTCGTCTTGTCAGAAGCGTTTGTAACTGATTTTTTTATTATTTTCCAAAACTCATTCTTATTACTATTCCTAAATTCCCTTTTCATTCTCTCTGCTTCCTCCTCTTGAAATTTATACTTCTTCACTTTTAACAGTTTCTTATACTCTTTTCTTCGGCTTTTATACATATTATAAAGATATTCCCTCTCCTCATATGAACATTGTCTCAGTAGCTCCAATGTTTGCACCAACTCTGATTTTTTCTCTACGCATTCACCATAAAAAAAACCATTTAACTTCCGTGGTTGTTTCTGAGCTGTAGTAACACCTACTTCATACAAACTATCAATTAATACCTTTAACAGCTCTTCTATTTTTCCTTCATTTGTCAATATTACTCCCTTCTCTAGTCCTGCGTGAAATTCATCTCCCAACAGCTTAACCTTAACCTTCTCTCCTTCCTGTGATTCTAGTCTCAATGGATCACTGACTTCTAATCCTGCCTCTAATACCTTGCTCCTAAAACCCCCCAATGACCTTTTTAATGCCCTCTTTTTTAACACTTTCAAAGACAACCTAATCGGCAGGTGATCAGAACCCAAAACCGGGACCACCCCTAAACAAGCACAATCCGGCCAAAGAGACTTATTTACAACTATATAATCTACTACACTTGGATACTTCCCAAAAAATCAAGTAAACTCTCCCCGCTCTTTATCCTCCCGATCCACCCGTTAACTGTAATAAAATTTCCCTTACCACAAATTTCCAAAAGTTTACTTCCCCACCTATTTTTTTGGCAATGGTCCTTACTGGTCCTTGGAGGAATCTCATTTATTTTTTCATCACCAATTCCATCACGACGAGATTTCGAGTGGGTGTGGTTTTCAAATTAGCAGGACCATGGCTCTTGCAACTCCCCAGTGTATGCATTGAAATCTCCTAAAAGAATAAAGCCATCGGCAGGAAACTTTGTCAAAAAAATATGCAACTCTTTTTGAAATATCTCCCATGTATCCTCTTCTGAAAAACAACTACTTTCTGCAGGAATATACACAGAACAAAACACATGACATCTTTTCCCCCGTGAAATTCTTACCCAAACTAAGTTACAAGATTCACTTTATAGCCGGATCACATCATTAGATGACAAAAAAACATCTGATACAAACAACGATACACCTCCATAACAACGACCATTTTTCGACATTTCACGATTTGCACTAAAACCACTATAATTCTTAACTATAATAGTTTCTCCAGACCATGTTTCCGCAAGAGAAATAACTTGAGGAATACAAGCTTCAACCAGATCCTTAAACTTATTTTGCGTGAACCCTTGTAGATTCCAATGTGACACATTTAATAGAGAATTTTCTACCATGGCCCAAATTTCCCTATACCGCATCATTTCCCATCGTCGGTTCTTGCTGTCTTGGGCGGAAAAATTTTTTTGCTACTATCACTCTCTTAGCGTCATCATCACCTGAGTTTACTCTGAAACTCTGCTCTGTGGGTCTTGGGCGGTTTATCCTCATTGGTTCGTTGTTATCGGGACTAATAATTTCCGCATTCGAGCTTTTCGCGGGAATACTCTGCTTTAGTGCTGGGATAGCTTGCGATCCCCCTGCAGCTGGGGTTTTTGTAAAAGATATTACCAAATTAAGATCTTTTTCCCCCATTCTAGTGGTTACGAAACTAAAAGATACAACCGTTACCGAAGATTCAGATCTAGTCCTAGCATTAGACGGATATGCCAAGCTACCGTCGTCTTCAGGGGGCATGTTGCTGAAGATTTCCCGACCGACCATGCCCGTGTCTGGTGGTGGCACCGAGTGTGAACTATTCTGGGGGGGAGGGGGATCAGCTTGATTTCTACTAGGAGGGTTTACACTGTCATGAGCGGTGTTACGTTTTTGTTCTTCAACAAGGCCGCTTGTGTAATTATACATGAAAACCTGGTTACCGATTAACAACTTAAGTCTTCGTAATTTCACATCAACAAAACCCTCAGTCTTTGCATCTTCTAAAGTCTCTTTCAGTTTTTTTCTGGCAATCAACTCACGTTCCGTGTAATCAGGACTTATTGAAAATCCCAACCTTCGCAAAAGAAAACCTGATTTTAATGCATAGTCCCGCCCTGCAACACTTGCAAATTTGATCACTACAGGACGGACGCTCATTGAACTTTTAAGTCTGATAGCGTCACGCACATCAAAAAGACGGAGATTTAAATTCGGAATTCCCGCAATCAAAGCACTGACAACATCTTCCAGAAGTGAGCACCCACTGTGCTGTGGCGAAAAGTTATAAAGCACTACGTTTCCTCGCTTCATGTCAGTTTCTAAATGCTGAATGTTTCTCAGTGCTAATCCAACTTCTTCCCGTACATTTGACACATCTCTGCGAACCGACTGCGATTCCCTTTGAATATTCTGGATTAACGACGCAACATTTTCAAATTTATTTCCAAACTCAGCCACATCCGACGTCATTGAAATGACCTGCCTTGACATCGGGTCAATAATATCCAACTTCAAATTAATTGCTTGAATTTGCGTTAATAATGCATTAATATTATCTTCCATTTTAAATCAGAAATGAAGATCAAAAATGAAAAAGACTTATCTTTACGTGAGGGCTGTGCCCCACGAGTGCTTCTGTAACCGGCCAAACTTGCAAGGCACAACCCAGCCTAAATTTTGCTCTGCTATAAAAACAGCATTTAACGAACGAATCCTAAAATCGTAATTCCACTTTCAGTCCAAAATTTAATTCAAAATTCAATAATCACTGGCAAAAGCTTTTGCAAGCAATACCATATGGAAGGGGTCGTCGTAAAAACTTCAAAGGGGCTCATTCGATTGGAAATCGAGAGTTCTAGTGCCCTTTTTAACAGTCGAAAATGATTGGAGCGCAACTAGCTTCCCCCCCACGCCCATCATTCCCCCCCCAAAAAAAAACAATCAAAATTTTGAGATAGCTATTTTGTTCAGCGTAGTTTATTTCCAGATAGAAAATATGTTTTTGAGGAGGACAATCCCCCACCACCCTCGGGGCAAGGGTTTTAAGTTATGCCCTGGGGGTATATACGGTTTTTATAGGAGGCGTTACCGTAGAAATATCAAAAAAGCTTCATTAGATTGGATTCAAAGGGATAGTGTCCTTTTTATTTGTCGAAAGTGATTGGAGGGCAACTAGCCCCCCAACGCCCATCATTCCCCCAAACACATCCAACCAAAATTTTGTGATAACTATTTTGTTCAGCGTAGTTGATTTCCAGATAGAAAATATGTTTTTGAGGAAGACACTCCCCCACAACCTTCAGGGCAAGGGTTTTAAGTTATGCCCTGGGGGCATATAAGGTTTTTTATAGAAGGCGTTGTCGTAGAAACTTCAAAAAAGGCTCATTCGATTAGAAATTCATAGGGATAGCGCCCTTTTTAATAGTCGAAAGTGATTGGAGGGCAACTCGCCCCCCCCCCCGTCCATCAGTCCCCCAAACACATCCCATAAAAATTTTGGTTTATCCATGTTGTTCAGCGTAGTTGATTTTCAGATAGAAAATATGTTTTTGTGGAGGACAATCCCCCACAACCCTCTGGGCAATTGTTTTAAGTTATGCCCTGGGGGCATATAAGGTTTTTGTAGAAGGCGTTGTCGTAGAAACTTCAAAAAAGGCTCATTCGATTGGAAATTCAAAGGGCTAGTGCCCTTTTTAATAGTCGAAAGTGATTGGAGGGCAACTAGCCCCCCCCCCACGCTCATCATTCCCCCAAACACGTCCAATCAAAATTTTGAGATAACTATTTTGTTCAGCGTAGTTGATTTTCACATAGAAAATATGTTTTTGAGGAGGACACTCCCCCACAACCCTTAGGGCAAGGGTATTAAGTTATGCCCTGGGGGCATATAAGGTTTTTGTAGAAGGCGTTGTCGTAAAAACTTCAAATAAGGCTCATTCGATTGGAAATTCCAAGGGCTAGTGCCCTTTTTAATAGTCGAAAGTGTTTTGAGGGCAACTAACCCTCTCACGCCCACCTTTTCCCCAAACACATCCAATCAAAGTTTTAAGACAGCCATTTTACTAAACGTAGTTTTAAGGTCTGGAAATTAGGTCTTTCATAATGACAACTCCCCCACAGCCCTCAGGGCAAGGGTTGTAATGTAAGGATTCTCCGAATCCTTCATATAATTTTTTATGGAAGGGATACTCGTATAAACTTTAGAGATGGCTCATTTGATTGGAAATTGAAAGTTCTTGTTCACTTTTTAAGAGTCAAAAGAGATTGGAGGGCAACTAGCCCCTCCCCCTCCTCCATGCCCCAAATGTATCAGATAAAAATTTTGTTAAAAGTAGTTGAAAGGTTAAGTAACAAAACTCTGGCGTCGACAAAACCTCCCAGGGTCCGGGGGCAGGAAGGGATTCTCGTATGAACTTCAGAGAGGGCTCATTTGATTTGAAATTGGAAGTTCTAGTGCAGCTATTACGAGTCAAAATCGATCGAAGGGCAAATACCCCCCACGGCCTTTTCCCCCATCCCTCCCTTTGAACTAATTCTGTTTATACCTGAAGGCCGAATGAGAGTTGGAATGTTTTGGTATTAACACACACCTATTAGGCATCTGCTCTCCTCCCTAACAAGGAAAGAAACAGAGAGTGTAAGGCAGTGGCGGATCCAGGGGAGGGGCGCCCCCCCCCCACGTAGTGTAAGGTAATGTAATTTACTTAATTAACGCAAGATTGCGTTAATTAAACTTGCTCCTAACGCAAGTTTATCGGATCAACCTATTTCCACCCCCCCCCCCCCCCACTAAAACATCCTGGATCCACCCCTGGTGTAAGGGCACTATAAATTTTAATTTTTAATTCAATGAACCCCGTTCCAAAGTTTATGCAGCCACCTCTTCCACATAAAGTTCCTCTGGAAAAATAAATAAGTATTAATTCATTGAACCCTTATGGTAACGCTATAGCATTGCTTCTGACCTAAAAAGTTGAGTAGAAATTTCAGCTTCAATTTTTATGAATATCCGAAATTATCTGAGGGGAGTATGTTTAGGGAACATATTCCACGACTGGGAAATTTCTGCTGGGTGGAATTTAATGCGGGGGAATTATCAGCAGCAAAAAAAAATGTTCTTTGAGGGGGGAGGAATTTCCCAGCGGTGGGTTTTCCAAATTTGAATTATTCAGGGAGGGAACGACTAAACCCATTCGATAATATTCTAAATTTTACATCTGAAAGTAACGAGAATAAAAAATCAACGAAAATGTCAGAGATAGCACTTCAGGTTCCTTTAGACGATTTTGTTCGAGTCTTTTAAAAAAATACATTTTCAAAACACTGATTAATTTCATTCATTTTACTTTCTCTATGGCTGCGCAATTATGCATGTGAGGGGGAGACATCCCCCCACCACTGTCTCCGCTTAGGTTTCAGTTTTTATCTCAAGCTTTAAAAATGAACGCAATGCGATAAAAGTATAACTCAAAATAACATATATAGAATAATATATGCATATAAAGCGGAACAAATAATCAAAATTGCATATTATGAGTTGAGGCTCACCCAAATGATGGGCCAGGGGGCTGACCATTCCACAATCTATGAAATCAATCCTACAATAACTGAAAATATAAAGTATTTTTGAGTATTTTAACGTCTTCCACAACTCAAACGTTTCAACATTCTACAGCCCAATGAGTCTGTCTAATCTCCTAAATCGGGAACGGAGGAGATACATGAAGTTCAGCCCCGTATTGGATGATTCTCCAACATCCCCCTCCCCCTCTCCTACTGTCGACGCGAAAGTTTTGTTCCTTCTGCCAACTACGCCGCCCCCACCCTAAAGACTTTGATAAGGTAAAGTTTTGTATGGAAAGTACACATAGTAAATCTATTAAAATTATCCAATTATAAGGTTAAAATACATACTCTGTGATAGATGCAAAATTGCTTTGGCACACAAAATCCTGTTAAGGTCAATTCCAAACAGTCGTGATCCCTTTGTGTCAGCAAGTGAAATGGTCAAAACACCCTTATTGGAGCTATTTTTTCAAACCATCCATTGTTGCCAATCGCTGTCCACAAGTTATGCAAGCTGTCTGTTGTTCATATATAAGGTTTTTATCAAAGAGGTAATCGTAAAGACTTTGAAAAAAGCCTCATTCGATTTAAATTGAAAGTTCTAGATCCTTTTTTAAAGTCAAAAATAATTGGACAGTAAGCACCCCCCCCATGCAATAAAAACTTGAAACTTTTTGCAATCAAAAACGAACAAAAATTAATTAAAACAAACTTTCCGAAAAGTAAGTTTTTCAAAGAAAAGTAAAGGCCATTTTAAACTTAAGCTCAGGAGATATGAATACCTTGATTGAATATGAAAATCAAGCTTAAAACGAAAAAAAATAGTTTGCTATTAAAGTATAAATGAAACTTAAAACGAGCAGAAATTAAATAAACAATCAATGTGAACAAACATACAATATATATTAATGTAAATGAATAAATAAATCTTAAAACGAGTGAAACTGAAATTGAATATGCAAATCAAGTTTGAATCGAATAAAAAATAACTACAAACAAGAGTTTGGGGATCGCCTCACTGCAGAAGCCTAAAACCTACTGCGTCATTGGCGCTTTACTGAAAACGAATTATATTACAAATGTTTTCTTTTGTACCTAATATTGAAAATAAATATTAAAATTACAGTAAAATTTTTAACTGATGAGCTTTCAGCAATGAATATCATTATACATCAAATATTCAGTTTAATTTATTAGTTCTTTCCAAGATTAGTCAAGACAAATATAGTTTCACTACAAACAAAATTTGGATACTGCCCCCTTCTTTAACTGCAAAAACCTAAAGCCTTCCGCGTCATTGGCGCTTCACTGAAAACAAATTACTCTTATATTACAAATTTATTCTTTTCCAGTTCTTACAGCATTGTAAATGAAAATAAAACTTACAGTGAAAAAAAATCTTTAACTGATGGATCTTTCAACAATTAGTATCATTATATATCTAATATTCAATTTGATTTTGTTTATACTTTCCAAGACTGTTCAAGACTCGTATAGTTTTCAGTAAGGCGCCAATGACGCAGTAGGTTTTAGGCTTCTGCAGTGAGGCGATACCCAAACTCTTGTTTGTAGTTATTTTTATTCGATTCAAACTTTATTTGCATATTCAATTTAAGTTTCACTCGTTTTAAGATTTATTTCTTCATTAACATTAATATATATTGTATGTTTGTTCGCATTGATTGTTTATTTAATTTCTATTTGTTTTAAGTTTCATTTATACTTTAATAGCAAACTATTTTTTTTTCGTTTTAAGCTTGATTTTAATATTCAGTCAAAGCATTACTCGCTTTAAAATCTATTTATTCATTTATATTATTAATTGTTGTATGTTTTTTACTATGATTGTTTATTTAATTTCTGTTTGTTTTTGGGTTTCATTTATTCTTTAATAGTAATTTCTGGTCGTTTTAAGTTTGAATTTTAACAGGTATTCATATCTCCTGAGCTTAAGTTTAAAATGGCCTTTACTTTTCTTTGAAAAACTTATTTTTCGGAAAGTTTTTTTTAATTAATACGAACAACAGCGAAAAGTTTCTACAGAAAATGACACCCATCATAGTGGGCTGACTGGGAAGTTTTCAGTACGTCAGAGCAATAGTTTTCCCATAAGCCCGTCGTAGTGCTAAACATTTGTCACTGCGCGTGCGCGAAGAGGTGTAGTCACGAAGAGAGGTCTAGATTGATTTGTTGCTGCGCTCAAAGAGTTGCCTACTGGATCCACTGATAACAGTAATCGGTCCGAGAGTTTATCTTAACAGAGCTATTTGAATACAAAACCATTATGTTGCAGCATGAAAAGTATTGACACCTCGATGGTATTTTAAGTTTTCCGTGTCCATGGGCGCCCATAAGTTGAATTTCAGGGTGACTTACTCGGTCAAATCGGCACTTCCAATGCTGTAGAAACTTCAAAAAGAGCTCATTTGATTGGAAATTGAGAGGGACAGTGTCTTTTTAATAGTCAAAACTGATTGTAGGGCAACCAGCCCCCCAACGCTAATGATTTCCCCAATACAAGTTTTCACAATAACGTAAAGAGCTACAATGAGCCAAACATTGTCAGAAATAAAGATAATTTATATTCCGAGCGTAAAACTATCACAAATCACAATCAATAAATAAATGAAACTCAAAACGAACAGAAATTAGAATAAATAGCCGAGTCAGACTCAAAACAAGCAAAAATTAATATTAGTAGGGCTGATAACACTCATGCCTTCTCAAAACCAGAATATAATTTTCGCTTTACTGAAAAGAAAATACGACTTAAATGTTTTCACTTTCTTTTTCAATTTTTTTTTTAAATCCCACCTCCTCTCCTCTCGGTGACCTTCAAATTTTCTTTAAAAATATCTCATAATTTATCTAATGTCACCTACTCTTTTTTAAAAAAAAAGAAAAAAAACTTCTTCAAAAAATTCAATTTATTAATATTATATAAAAATTGAACATTACCAGGGTATAAAATTAGAGGTATACTACATTTTAATTTTCTTTACCTTTTAGGTTCATCCGATATCTCAGGCTGCCCGTCCCCCCTAGGGCACCCCTTCCATCATGAACTCAAATTACACTTTTCATATCCATTTTCATCAACCTTTATTTTCCCCCATAGATAATTCACAGTTTCTCCCGTCCCCCGAAATAAGAATATAAAAGAACAGAAAAAAAGTAAGAAATAAATTAAATACTCAATCGTTACAAATAAAAACCAATAGGTAGACTTTGTTAGTAGTTTTCTCCTTCATTTGCTTTACCCTTATTACTCATCTTTCATTTACCCTTTGGCTGCTCACTCCTGATTAAAACATTATCTTTATCCTACTTTTAATACTGCGTACTTTATCATTTTTTTATTCATTTTTTAAATAACAGCATTTCAATTTCTAATTGTAAATTCTAACAAAACTTTTTCATTTTTCTTACTCATCTAAAAAAAAACTCACTTTTACCTTTACCTTCACTTTTCTTCTTTTTGTTTGCCTTTCCTTATATTTACTAGCCTATCCCACTGAACGCTTACCTTTTTCATTTATCTGTTGGGTTCGTATCTTTCATTTTCGCTTTCCAAACATAGTAGCTGAAATGTGTGAAAATGTATGCCAAATCTTCGTGTTTTTTCGTTTGATTGGTTTCCGTGCATAATTTTATTCTACAAACTTTTCTGCGGTGACCAGTTCGTCATTTTCTTGTATTTCACTACCTAACAGTTGTTTCAATTCTTCTAATTCTGTTTTTACACTTGTGCGCTGAAGAATTAAACTCAAGTGTTTCAATTGGATTTCCACACCTTCCGCACATTTCAGTCGACTTGGTGGGGTCTATCCTATGTTTTTTTCTTCAGTTAGCAGTATTTTGTGATCCTGGAAAAACACATGCTCTTTAACCTTTGGCGGTAAGAAACTAAGAGTGTATCAGGTCGAACATTTTCTTCAGTTTTTCATCGTCAAGATCACTCGTCTCTAGAATTTTCGCTGGAGGTAGGTTTTCCTGTGAAATGAACCATTGTTTTATATCCGTTTTGTTTATTTTTTTGCTATCAGGGTCTGCGATGCTTTTTTCCAGTAATTCTTTGACAGTTCCGAAATGTTTTTGTACCGAATTTGGGCAGTCACTCCTTTCATTTCTCACCCATGCGTTATACCAATTTGTCATTGTTTTTTTTCTTCAAAATGGATTTCTTCGATAATTGTTTTCATATGAAGTTCTTTTATCTTGCCTTCTGTGCTAATTATTTGTAGGCCTCCTTGGCTTTTCATTAGAAACATATCTGTAAGTTTAAGCTTTGGAGGAGGTTTTCCGTACTAGACGAACTGATATATCATTGATTTTATTTTCTTCTGGATGCCTTTTGTGGGGTATGATACTGAAGCGAAATACAATATCACAGGACAACAGTAAATATTAACGTACTGAGCATTCTGAAATATTGTAAAGGATCTTTTGTAGCCGTAAGCAATTGCCGACTGAAACTTCTGCAATGTTATAACCCACTTTACTTTTTCCGTCTCTTTCCATTTTTTTCTCCATTGAATACCTAAAAACTTTGTTTCATCTTTCCTTTCTATCCCGCCAATAAACTGAGGTTCTTCTTCGCTTAAACACATGACTTCACATTTTTCTCGTTTAATTCTGGTTTGAACAAATCGCAGTATTTAGTTAAACAATACAGAGCTCGTAAATAATACATGTCTGTTTCTGTGAAAGTCGGGAGGTCGTCAACAAATCCTTCTATCTTTTGTTGGGTTTCTCCTATCTCGATTCCTTGCATCTCATGCTCCAAATATCGCAACAAAGGGTCAATATATATTTCGAACAATAAAGAGCTTAATGTGTATCCCTGTCTCACTCCTGTCTCTGCTTCAAAGCTATCGCGTTCCTTATTACCTATCACAATTGTCTGTTCTATTTTCTCCAAGGTCGTTTTTATCCATTCGATAAACTCTTTACAGAAACCGTATGCCACTAGTATAATAAGTAGGATTGTTCTTCTTATTTTGTCACATGCTTTTCGAATGTCAAAGCTTGTGATTCTGTATTTCTCTTTTCCTTCTTTTTTTCCATCACGTATATTACGTTTCGTATGGCTCTTAGAACATCAGCTGTTTTCCTTCCGTCTAATCCTCCTTTTTGTCGCTTACTTAGCAACTTAGCAAGTACCTTTTTTAGTCGGTTTGCAAGTTCTTTGGTGAGGATTCCGATAGTCGCAGTTTTTTAAATTTACAGGTCTTCAATTCTTCAAGATTTCCTGACTTTGGTAGGAGCTTCATTGTTCCAATACATCTAGTTTTTTCTTCGGGGCTATTTAGCATCTCGTTGAACATTTCAGACAGAATCGGGGCTATTTCATTGGCATGATGCTTATAAAATTCGTAAGGTATGCCGTGTCTGCCCGGTGAGTTGTTATTTTTCGTTTCCGATAATGCTTTTTTTATTTCTTCTGCAGTGATTTCGCTTATTAGCATTTCATTCTGTTCATCTGTTACTTTTGTTATATTGATATCCTCAATAAATTCTCGTACCTTCTTTTGCTCGTCTTCGGTTTCTTCTTTTTCTTTCTTGAACACTTTCTGGTAATAATCTCTTGCTTCGTTTAATATATCTTTTTCGTTTTCAAAGACTTCCCCTTTCTGATTTCTTATTCTTCTCATTTGTTATTGGCTTATATTTTTTTTCTCGCGGCATATGAGAGTTGTTGTTAACTGTTCCTTTTGAATATGTTCATCTATTTTAGTTCTTATTTTTATTGCTTCTGCCCGCTTATGCTCAACCTCACTTATCTCTGATAGAGCCTCAAAATATTCCTTGTTTCAGTTTTTCCCTGCATTTATTTCTTCTTTTAGCTGGTAAACTACTTTATCTACAAAGCTGACGTGTTTTTCTTCAAACCTTGCTGTATCACGAGAGATTTGTTGGGCCACTTTTGTAATCACTGGTTTAGGTACACTCTCCCAATGTTTCGGAAGGCTACTTTTCTCGACAGTTTTCAGTACCTCTAATATCTTTTCTGTTGCGTTTGTGAATTCTTTGTTTCTCATTACTTCAGTATTCATCTTCCATGACAAATTTCTGAAAGAAGATTTTCTTTTTTCTCGTCGTTTATCAATGTGGCAAACACAGCTTGATGGTCGGAAAACGGTACAATTTTGTTCTCAATTTTGTATATTTGTGGAAGGATCTCACATGACGTGTATATGCGGTCGAGTCTAGCTCCTCCTCCGTACGCCGTCCAGCTTATCCTAGTGAAACTCCTTGGATTCACTTTTTCTTTCCAAACGTCTAGAAAGCCTGCAGCACGCATGAATCGTTTCAGTGACGAGCATTTATTGTCACTTTGTACTATAGCATCTTGCTTATCTGTTATGCAGTTAAAATCTCCAAGCAAAACTATGTTTTCAATATCTTTTGGTATATATGGGGCTGTTTTTTCTTCGTAGAATACTTCTCGTACTTTTTTGTTTTGCGACGCAGATGGAGCATATATGTTGACAAATTTGCACCCACCTATCTCACACCTGATAATTCTCCCGTCTGTATTAGTTTGAACATCTTTTACATGGAGCTTTTCTTTATATATTATTGGTACGCTTCCTCCACCTGCATTGCAATTTGTAAAATACTTATATTCAGGTTCTAAACCTTTTAATTCGCTCCTGTCGTTCTCTTGTATAAATGCTAAGTCTATTCTTAATTTTAGTAGATACCCTTTTAGTATTACTTGTCTACTTTGTTGCTTTATTTCATTTACGTTCAAAGTTGCCAATTTTTTGGAAGTTCTTGCTGATTTATCACCATGTCTTCTTCATTTGCTCTAGCTCTTGTTTTCTAATCCTTCTACTGACGAGAAAGACGTCTCAGCGTAATCGATTAGTTCCAAAGCCTGGCTTGCCGAAGGGCTGTTAGTGCTCTGTATGATTTCTTCCACACTATCGATCATATCTTCGATGCTTTCAAGTCGGCTCGAAAGGTCAGCTTGCCCTGTCTGTGATTCTGTTCTTTGCTATCTTTTGGTCCTTTTCATACTCCTAGTAAGTACTCCCGGCAGTGAGCTACTCCTGCTGCGAGCCTCTTGGAGCTCTTCATCTTCGCTATCAGTATCTTGTCCTTTTTTCTCCAGTTTCTTTTTTCTTTCTAGCTCGTCCTTGTATTCACGGGTCGTTTTCTGCTTTTCCGATCTTTCGAATTCGGGGGTCATTTTCTCTCTTTCGCGATCTATTTTTCTTACTGAGTTTTCTGCGCATGGGTCTTGGCCTGTCCAGTTTATTTTTCTTTGGGTCTCAGGTTGGTTTGGTTTTCAGGTTATTTTTCCGGCCGAACGTTGCTTTGGCTACTACCCGCATTAGGGCCACTTGGTTCGGATGTTATGTTTCTTTACGACCTCTTGTGAGGAAAAAGGACACTGAGCTGCTAAATGTCCTGTTTAATCACATATAATGCATGTTTTGATTTGGCCATCATACCATATCCGCATTCTCATTCCATTTACGAAAATGAAAGAAGGGATGTTCTTATCTACTCTCATGCTTGCTATTGGTCTTGTTTTGGCTGTTTCGAGATATCCGTCACCAGAGTAATGCTCACATTTGCATGAGAAAACCTTACCATTCCTTTCCAATGTCTCTTGGACATCTAACAACTCCATATCTAGCGGCATTCTTTCTATTTTCACAAAAGTGGGTTTTGTTTCGCAACTTTCGACGTATACAACTCTTTCATGAAATGATAACATCCATTCTTCAGTTTTAGCGAGGAAGTCTTGGAGCTCGTTGCCAGTGCTGAACTTCACAGACATAGTTTTTCTATATCGCAGCCCTGATCCATCTATACGTATTAGGTTCTCTTTTTCGACTCCATAATGTTTCAGCCATCTGTGTACTTCTACCTCTAAAGGTACACCTCCATCCGGGAAAGCCACAAAGCTAAGAAACGCAGTGTTTGTTCGTACATACCTTGCTGGTACCTCTCCTGGTTGTTGCGTCATTCTTTTCTCTTTTTTTTAATCATACCAGGCAATACCAATACCTTTCTTTCTTTCTTTTTTTCCCTTTCTTTTTTTTTCTTTTACCAACTATTCTAATTCACCAGCAAAAATAAATAAACCTACTACAAAAACAAAATTTAACAAAGGAAATTTTTTTCCGCTCTTTCTTTCCCTCTTTTCCTTCCCTCTTTTTCTTCGGTCTTCCCTCTTTTTCTCTTCTTTTTTTCCTCCCCCTTCCCTTTTTTTCAGTCCCCTCCTTATTTTTAACTTTAATTTAAAAATCTATAAAAACCAAACCCAAACTGGGGAAACACGCCAATTTTAACCTTCTTTTGCCCGCGAAAACCAAACTCACAAACGAAAATGGCAACGCTGCGCGGCCGATAGTCACGCAGTCAGCGCGTGTACATCTAAGAGACGCACAGGATTCCTAAATTATGGCACTTCTTAACGAAAAAAAAATATTCACTTACTTGTGAAATCACAATTATAAAGCTGGTTTCAACATTATCCCACAAAATTACCAATAACTTATTCAAAACTAGTGAAATGACAAAGTATATTTTCCTTAGTTATTTCACCAGGGGTGCAATCTTTGAGCTTATGTTTTCACTTTTTTTAGTTAAATAAAAAAAAATTAAGACTTCAAGGAATAAACATCAGTATATGTATATTAAACTGACAATCTACGGTCATTTGCTTTTTTTTTTTTTTTTTTTGCTTTTTTCAGTAAAGTGATGGGTGGTTGATATATAACTTTTAACTATTAAAAATAACAAATTTTAACTCTTAAAAAAAACACTTTTTAACTCTTAAAAAGTGATCTGAAAAAAAAGCAAATACTAAAAATTCACAGACCCTGAAAACTAACAGTGCTTTTTTTTACTGCTTATTTATATCGATTCTTTTTGACTAACGTATAATAAAAAGATATTTTGATGAATTTGTTTATTAAACTTTATTGTTTTATTTTTTTAATGCCAATTTCATTTTTATATTGTTTTAGAAGTTGATGATGCTTTACCAAGTCACAATGAAGAAGTCTTTGGCGTTCCGAACCTTTTTTTGTTTCCTAAACGTGAAGACATTGCTTTGGGTAATTTTCCTGAGTTTTCAGGACCTTGTAAACTTCAACCCGATGCCCAGGAATCAGGCGCCACGTCTTTTGACAGTCAAGGTATATCTCAAATATATATATTTTTTTTTGTTTTTTTTTTATTATTTTTTTTTAGAATCAACTGTATTGGAATATCAGCTATTCGAAGAAAATCAGGAGGGACAAGCGGATGAAACTATGAATTTAGAGTAATCTGAAGACAAACTTTTTTTCTTGTCTCATCTCCTTGTTCTTCGAATAGTATTCATTGCTCTAGAGTTCGGTGCCTGATATTCCATAACTGTGGTTTAACCTTCTCATAGCTTGTAATACGACCAGGAATACGTTCCTAGAGTCTGCCTGAATGTACCATTCCTTTAGTACCTTCAAAAAGGATTTCTAGCTAAAAAAATATTTTTATATGGTTTCTACTAGAATTGGTATGTCCATTAGGTTTGTATGTGTGTTTGAGCATGATTTATATAAGTTTTATTGGGTTTAAAACCTGGTGCTGCTTCCTTGTCTAGATTCTGATTGGAGTCCAATATGGGGATACTCTTGTCGTAACTGTAAAATTATCTTCTTGCCCTTGCGAAAATAGGCTCAGATTCAGTATGTCATCTGCATAACCAATCAAAGACAAATCACTACCTTGCGGAATATAAGTCATAAATGACTTTGGTTTTAGCTTTACAATACTGGTATTAAATGCTGTCGATAACGAAATAGCACCTTGTTTTACCCACTTCTTTACCAGGAGAGGGGATTTCCACGTTGAGAAACAGCAAAATCGTAGGAGGCTAGTACACCTAATAGCCAGATGAGGAAGCTTAAGCTCCGCTTTTAGATTCTAACATGTCAGCGAGTGGGGCTAGACTGCAGGGATAGTCACTGGTCAAATCCATATAAAATATGATCTCCTCGTAGAGAAACGAATCAAATGCGCGCCGTAAATCCTGGGGAAATAAAGATAGATCCATCAATTTCTTTTTTATAATGCTCAACCCATGATGAATATGGTATACGAGACGGTGTTTGACGTGGCACTACTTTAACAACACTGGACCATGTTTGATTTGGCCGTGACCGAACTTCTTCTAAACAAGACGAAATAATCAAACTTTAATGCAGAAACAGCTGCTTTGCAAACTGGTGTTTAGTACAACTATACAGTTTATGCAGCCACGCGACGCGGCTTATCCACTTCAACCCAAACTGAAAGCCTAAATTCAGCAGAAAAACAAGCATTACGCAAATTATAGTTAGTTAACCAACTGGGCTCTTCAATTCCAACTTTTACTCGCCTAATAGGCACTGCCGATCGTTCTGCAAGAAAGAGCATGAGTAAGTTTATTACAGTAAATGTTCAGCCTAACTTGAGAATCACGCATACGGTATTCTTTCTTGAACTCCGCATCAATAAATCAAATGGTATGCAAATTTTCGCGAGAACATTATTCCACGCATTCTTGAAAAGATCTCGAGACACCTTGTCCCAATCATTAGTATAAAATACAGATCGCTCTTTAGCAAACGGATTAGAAGAAGGACTAATATCACCAATCTGAGCTCCAAAAAAACAAAGAAAAATGATCTGACGTAAAACTGGAATCACTAACTACAACATCTGCTATAGTTACGGGTGACGTATGAAAAACATGGCCTAAGTTAGATGTACTACCCGACTTATGGACGTAAGTAAAACTATCAATCTCTGGCAAAACTACATAATCATCATCGAACAGATTGAAAATAATACTTCGGTGATCCGAATCAGCGGAAGAACTAAGCAGATCAGTTGAGTCACAATTATAGTCACCAGTCACGATACATCATAAACCCTACTCTTTTATTCTTAGCAAGCATTTAGATAAACGATTGGCACTAGTTGCAAAAAGTCTCTCAGATCGATCGTCATGATAGTTTGTGGGCAGGTACATTTTCAACCCAACAAAGTTTTGGATTCTAATTGCTAAAAAGTCACTTACTGCATAAAAAATGGACGAAGGAAGACATGACATCACATAGGCTGCTAAACAACCGCAAGGCCAGCCATAGGACTGAGAGCGGCACACAGTGACCGAGAATACTTTTTGACTGGTTGATATTTCCAAAAGGCTCAGGCTCAAAGAAGTTGAGCCAAAGTAGTGCTCCTGAACACACCTTATGTCACATCTAGATGAAAGTCCTTTAAAAACATTGATCGATTTAGCAAATTTCTATTTAGTTTACATGAGACTATCGCATAAAAGATGGAAGATTCTCGGCTCATTTCTTTATCATAGCTTGAGAGGGTGGGTTATATGCAGAACATATCTTTCGTGGGCATATTATTCTTCGTGGAGATGTGGTAAGAAGCACCACAACAACCCCAAATAGGCGTCAGGACGCATTCGGATGCTCTGTGAAAAACTCTATGGAAGGAAAAACAAATTTCTCCTGGGAGAAATTTGAACTCTTCCACAGGCAACTTCTCATAGTTGATCTGAACTGATACTTCATGAAAATCTTCAAGATCCCTCCTGGTCCTGAAATACAGCTCAAAGTTACCGAATTCTATTGCCCTTTATGCATTTGCAACAAGGGATTCTACATCAGTATGAGTCGTTTTAGGCGAAACCTGTTTCAGGAGGGAAAAAATAGTTTCTCTTTGAGCATGGCGGCAACATCAGGCTTACTAGCTTTTATTCTAAACAATCTTCTCAGAAGATGATTTAGATTTGACGTTTAGTTTCTATTCCTGTTTCAACTTTCTTAGCTCACAGATTTCCG
Organism: Artemia sp. Qi Xiang Cuo; assembly: GCF_049724085.1. Taxonomy (NCBI): domain Eukaryota; kingdom Metazoa; phylum Arthropoda; class Branchiopoda; order Anostraca; family Artemiidae; genus Artemia; species Artemia sp. Qi Xiang Cuo. The sequence goes on along the minus strand of NC_142806.1, from coordinate 65,788,540 downwards.
TTGAGTCGGGGCAAACGCTGTCCAAAAACACCGTACGAGCATTGGGGGTTCTCGAGAGAATTTGACATTTTAAGAACAACACCAAAAGATGGCTGGGGATTGACAACTACTGGATTGGCAAGGTCTGGGACCCTACTTGCCGCTGGACAACATAGATTCCGCGCTTTAGTTATAGACACAATGTTTTTAAATATAAACCGTTTAGCATTTAAGTTGCAATTAGGGAGTTTTGTTTTTATAATGCTTATAGCAATAGGCTTGAATCTTTTCAAGCCTCTTGTTTGGCCATTAGTTATTTTTTCTTAGTTTGTCAGATTCTTTTTTGATTTTTTTGTGAGCATCACTACATTAGGATATAAGATTGAGAATGTCTTATGATAAAGTCTCAGGTTTTTCATCCGTTTAATTTTATTTTATTGTAGAAGTTGAAGATACTTCATCAAGTAATACCAATGCACTTATGGAAGCTTCAAATTCTTGTACTGGCTTGCATAGGAAAAAGTTCAGAAAAGATTTTCAGTGCATAAAAGATGCGATAAAAGATTTCCTTTTCATTCACTTTTGGAATCACATCAAAGAGTTCATACGGGAGAAAAACCGTTTATGTGTGTTGTATGTCAGAAGAGCTTTACTCAAATGGGAAGTTTGAAAGAACATCAAAGACTGCATACAGGTGATAAACCTTTTAAATGTGATTTGTGCAAAAAGTGTTTTACTCAATCAAACCATTTGAATAACCATCAAAGATTGCATACAGGTGAGAAACCGTTTAAATGTGATTTTTGCAAAAAGTGTTTTACTCGATCAAGCAATTTGAATCTTCACCAAAGAGTGCATACGCGTGAGAAACCGTTTAAGTGTGATTCGTGCAAAAAGTGTTTTACTCAATCTCGCAGTTTGTATCGTCACCAAAGAGTGCATACACGCGAGAGAGAATTTTTTGATAAATAGAATCTTAACTGTCATACATCAACGAATTATAGGAAAGGGCATTCTACTTTATAATTTACAATAAAAATCTCTTACAGAAAAGTTTTTTTATATAAACAGATTTAAAATTTATATAATCAGGGGTATGGTCAAAGAGAGGTATGAAAAGACCTTTGAACCCCCCGTATAAAAAAAGACAGAAAAAGATATTTTCTTTATAAATTTGTCTTTCTTTCTCTCTTTTTCTCTGATTTTCTCTCAGTCTCTCTAATCTGTTCTCCTAATTTTTATAATCATTTTGTATATTCATCCTTTTCTATTGGCTGTTTTGAAAAGGCATTCTTTTTATTTGTACTAACATAACTTATGAAGGGACACGGCCAATGAGAGGTATAAAAAGACTTTTGAACCCTCTATTGAATAAAGATCAAAACCAGGGTATTAAGGGTCAGATGTATAGAGGTAAAATTGAACTCATCTCCATAGTAATTCTTGTGCATGAAAACTCATCGATTAGAAAAAGAAATATTGCATCATAATAAAAATATCCAAACGTATGGTTTGCAATAAAATATTTTCTTGAAGAGTCAATTTGTACAGAAGCTAAATAATATGATTTTTTGAAAGAATTATTATTAGTAACTTCAAGCATACCAATATGTTTACTAAATTTAAATCTTTAAAGCTACAATAAAATAAGAAGAGAATAATAAAGCTAGGGACAAAGGATGAAAAGAACAAAAAGGTTCTAGAAATAGTAATAAATAAAAATAGAGAAAAACAGATATGTGTTGAAATTTCAAAAGTTGGATCATTTTGCTATCGATCTTTTTGTTTAGCTTTCTTAACATTTTCGTTATCATTATCCAAGAGTAGCAATGCAAACTTACAATGGTAAATAGTAAGTAAAATTTGACTATTTTTTTCCCTGAATAAAAACATTCATATTAAATAAACACAGAAAGGTGTGTTTTATTTTACAGTAAATCACCATCTCTGTGGGAATATTTTGACAGTAATGAATAAAATCTGTAAGATGAAGTAAATTGTAGAAATTTATCTTAAAAAAAGTAACAAAAATTAGACAATTCTCAAGCATATAAGATTAATATCACCTGCTTGAGTAAATATTTATAAGAATGTATTTGACTAAATAATTTAAAAATGCACCTTAGTTGATTCATCTTAGTTACTCTTAGCTGATGCAACAGCTAATGAATTCAAGGCTATGCCTCTGTAAAAACATTTGAAATGCATTTAACTGTGTAAATAAATCAAAGTATCCAAATTCAAACCGTTTTGCAACTGAATTCAAAAATTGAATCCAAATATATGATATTATAGAACTTGAATGGTTTTTCCTAGAGAAAAAATAATCCAAATTAAACGTCTGTATTATATATGAGTATGTGCCTTTGAGGTCCATAACTGAGACACCAGTTTAATTGGGGCTATTTAAGATAGACTCTCAAAGACACCGAACTAGAAAACCACTTCTAGATATTTCACTTGTTTTGAAGCTTTCTCACCGCTAAACTATTCATTCTTCTGGTCTGTTTTAATTGTACCCTTACTCTGATTGTGCCATTGACTTTTTTAGTCATAATTGCGCTTGAAGTGTAACAGATTGCTCTGTTCGCTTGCAAGGGAACCTTTTTCTAGGTTATTCATTGCAACAATATATTTTGAAATATATCTACGATTTTGTATTTTAACTATTATCTTTTTTTTCAATTAAGTTACAGGCCATTGAGTATTGATATTTATAGCATTGTCTTATTTAATTGTTATTATGTTTATATCTGATTGAAAATTTTTCTACTGGATCACCATGTATCCTGGATATGAGTTTTTTTCCTTCTTCATAAAAAAAATTCAGCTTGATGGATTTACCATGGCAAAGGTTAGTAACAACACTGCAAAATTAACCGTGAAGGGTGCCTGCAAATTCTCTTTCCTTTTACTATAATAAATAATTTATTTAAATAATAATTGATTCGTTCATCCAGGGGAATACTTTTGCTTCTTTTTTTTTTAACTAATCTAAAACTTGAACGCTGACAAAAAAAATTGTATATTTCAATTTATTCTTTTTACAGTGTTTATCTTTCTGGTTTTTTTTTTAATATCCTGGTATATCCTTTAAATTATTAAACATAATTTCCTAGTTTAGTTGTTTGACATCGAAAGAGGCTCCCAAGAGAAAGTATTTACATGGATTTACTTGGAATTTTTTTTGGATGCTGATTTTTCTTGGCAGTGTTTAGAGAAAAAAATCCGTAGAAACGAAGTTTTACCAACGATTTTCATTCCAGCGGGTATCTGCTAATGGGTTCTATTATCGGTTTGGTCATTATATGTACTCGGGAAAACCAAAAGTTGTCCAGTAAAACTAAGAAAAAAGGCCAAAAACTTTTCATTTTGAGCAATAGAAATGTTTTTGATACCAAAATGTTTAGGAAAATTTGCTTAATAACATTAACAAAATGGGACATTCAGAAAAACGCCTTTTTTAAGGGAAAGGGGGGGGGGGGATTACGAATTTAAAGTTCTGCCACATTTCCTGGATTGAAAGGTCATTTTGTATAATTTAAGTCCTAGGAGATCGACAATCACATTAAAACTGAAACACTTATTGCTCTACTTATCCATTTTTATTTCAATCATGCAACTAAGTGATGGAATTTTTCAATTCTTACGTCATTTTCGGTCTCCCCAAACTTCAATTAATAGGAAACGACCTTTCTAGCCACCAAATACTGCACTAATTAAAATACAGATTTTTCATCTTCCTCTGACCTTGCTTGTGTGGAAATGGGGTACTAAGCGATGGAATTTTCTAATTCTGACGTCATTTTTGGTCTCCACAGACTATAATTAATAGAATTCGACCTTTCAATTATATGTTTTTTTCAATTATGCACTATATTATTGTTTTATCGCAAATGGTATTTTTATCCCTTCTGAACTTGCCTAGGGTAAAAATGAGGAACTAGGTGATGGAATTTTCTAGTTCTGATGTCATTTTCGGTCACCTCAGACTATACGACCTTTCCTATACGACCAACCACCAAATATTAGACTATACGACCACCCACCAAATATTGCACAAATATACATTCTGATGTTTGTATTTCATCCCCCTCTGACCTTGGGTGAAAATGGGGTACTAATAGCTGGAATTTTCCAATTCTGATGTCCTTTTCGGTTTTTCCACACTCGGAATAATAGGAAACGACCTTTCAATCCTTGAGACTGAAAGTCCCCATTGACTGGAACACAAACATTGAATTGTCCAAAAGATAAGCGGCAGCGAATGGTGTTACAAGACATGCGATGATTAGAATCAAAAATGAAATTGGGGAACAAAAAAGTATATATTCTATTTCTCGAAAACGGCTCTACATTTTTTTTTCGAAAATTGGTATCTTGGGATATTCTTGCATAAAAAACGATCCTAGATAGGTTAGAAGTCTGAGAAAATTCGTTAACAGCCTTAATTTTGGCACAAATAATTATGTAAATGACGTCATATTTATGAATACATTCGAAAAGTATACATACATCATATTTGCTTTAGTAGTGGTTGTATCGTTTTAAGTGTCTATGATGCAGGCAAAATAACACAAGAAACAAATGATTGACAAGATATATTTAAGCAGCAAAAATGTTAATGGTGTTTCATCAAAATTAAAATTTTATACTTTAAACTAGAAAAATACCTAAAAATTTTAAAAGAAGTTTTATTTTCCATTAGGTTAAATCTACTTATAGTGAGATACGACAGAATAAAAACCAGTAGGCTTACAGCGTTTTGTTGCTTTCAACGCAACAAAACGAAGTTAATGAATTCAGATTTGCCGGAATTCTATCTATGACGAATGAAACATTACAAAGGAACATGGCTCAGTATAAAATACCAAGTGTAATTAGTCTATTTACAAAAGGCGTTTGAAGCGGTTTCATAATGCCTAGAGAACAAATGAACAACCTTTACCTAACAATGGATTACAACAATTCAAAAACATTGAAAAAGAACAAAAAAGAAATCTTATGATGCCATCAACTCAGTAAGCGTTACATATGAGTCATTGGGATCCTTCAACATTGTTTGTATTCACTGTGGATCCCTCCATTTTCCCAAGGAAAGAGTAGTAAACAAAGGTAATCCATTTGGAGATTGCTGCTTGTATGGTCGAATTGCAATATCACTACCTTAATTTCCTAACGATTTGGTTTGCCTTTTTTTAGGACGCCACTGGCTCTCTGAAGAGTTTCACAAACGTATTCAAAACTTGAACTCGTGTTTTGCTCTAGTTTCATTCAACGTAAATGATCATCGAACCGTAAATAGTCGTTGATGTATAGATAGTGTGAAATGACGTACGAATCCAAACTAATGCGAATCCAAACTACTTAAGCAAAAGCCATGAAAAAAAACTTTTTGACGTAACGATGAACCAGTAGGCTTACAACGTTTTGTTGCTTTCAACGCAACAAAACGAACTTAATGAAATGAACTAATGCGAATCCAAACTGCTTAAGCAAAAGCCGTGGAAAAAAACTTTTTGAGGTAAAGATGAACAAAATGTGCAATGAAATCTATAGTTGGAAAACCAGGCACAGCGATGTCTGGCCCCAAACACAATATAAATAGGCTAAGTCAGAAATTTTAGAAAGAATTTATATTTTTCCCAGGGGGGTTGTATCGAACCTGTGGTGGCTAGATAAGATAAGATATTTATTTCAAAAAATGACTATCACAAGCCCCGAAGGGCCGAATTCGCATTTCGGGGTCATATAATAAAAAAAGACATAGAAATATCACAACAACTAAAAAACTGGCTAAACAATGCCAAAAACAACAATATCAGAAAGGCAAAGCCATTCATTAGTCTAAAAAACAAAAAGTGTCAAATGTAAGAAAGTTAAAAAGGCACAAATTAGAACAAAACCCCCAAAAAAATGAGATAAAAATAGTGTTAAAAAGGTTTAAAAGAGAGTATATAAAAAGGGGAGGGAACGGAAGAGCCAAACGGACACCAGCATGGGTATCACCAGTACAAAAAAAACAAAAAACTAGTGGTTTATTTGATCAGTAATGAAGGGGACAAAAGTTTTTTCATACCTGGAGGTTAAACAACGGATGGGGGACAAGATAGGGACAGGTTCAGAAACAGTACGTGGCAGGCGGTGTCTGGATGGGGATTGTCTTATGGGGAAAATGTTTTCCGTGCGAGGGTTTATTATTGCATTTTTTTGCAAAACGGGGGCACAGCGTTCCTCTCCTGTGCTCAAGAGTTTCCAGCTTGGCCTTCTTTAGACGGAGTGAATATGGTACCAAAGTTTCTTTAAAAATTATTCTTAGGGCTCTTTTCTGAAAAGATTCAATTTTATTGGATTCATCACAGGAGATGCCACGATGCCAAACTGGAAAAGCATATTCAAGATGCGGGCGAACAAAGGAAGTATAAATCCTTAAAGAATGGGATGGGGGGACGTTAAATTTATTCAAGAGCTTAAGGAGAGACATGGACGCATTAGCTCTACGGACAATATCTTTCACGTGGATATCCCACTTTAAATTAGAGGAAATTGTAACACCAAGTAATTTAAAGGAAGACACAAAAATATCTGGGGGGATAGGGTCAAGGAAGGCGGGAATAGATTTCAAGAAATTTATTGTCATTATGTTTGATTTAGTGGAATTTATTTTCATATTTAGGTTCTTAGCTTCATCCGAAATGTGGGTTAGAATTTCAAGGGGGTCACCTTTAATATTCCTGTGACATACTTCGAGGATCGTCAAGTCATCCACGTATTTCCACCTTTGGGGGAAGTCCTTACCAATATCGTTAATCATGACTAGAAATAAAAGTGGTCCCAGTAAGGTTCCTTGAGGAATTCCACAATATATAGGGAGGCGGTTAGAGAAAATATTTTTGTATTTAACAATTTGGGATCTATTTGAAAGAAACGAGATAACAATATTTACTAACAGAGGATCAAGTTTAAAGTTAACCAGTTGTGAACGAATTAGGATTGTGTGGTCAACCAGGTCAAAAGCTTTTTGGAAATCAACCAAGACAAGGTTCAGCCAGACATTTGGTTTATCAAGGTTACTTACGATGGTATGCATTAAGTGCACAAGGTAATGGGTGCTGGAAGTTTTCTTTAAGTTACCAAACTGCCGGGTGTCAATACGCGGACAAATTTTATCCTTAAGCCAGTCACAGAGGAAACCTTCATAAAGTTTGGAAAAAACAGAAGTGCCAAAAAAAGCATTTTTTTGGCGTCATGACATCAAGACAAGGCTCAAATTATGTGCGGTTTGAAGACAAGTGACAGTGAGAATTCATATATATAAGCCTGTCGCGTGCCGGTGTATCCGAACTCATGTTTCAAGAAAATCTTAAAGATCCCTCCTGGTCCTGAAATACAGCTTATAAACACTTTAGAACGTTCATAGTTACCGATTTCAATTGCCCTTTATGCATTTGGAACAAGGGATTCTACATCAATATGAATCCTTTTTGGCGAAACCTGTTTCAGGAGAGCAATAAATAGTTTCTCTTTAAGCATGACAGCAACCTCATGCTTACTAGCTTTTATTTTTTCAACAATCTTCTCAGCAGATGATTTAGATTTGACATACAGTTTCCATTCCTGTTTCAACTTTCTTAACTCACTGATTTCCGCTGAGTCGGGGAAAATGCTGTCCAAAAACTGCTTACAAGCATTTGGGTTCTCGAAATATTTTGGTATTTTGAGAACAACAGCATAAGATGGCTGGGGATTGACAATTACTGGATTGGCAAGGTCTGGTACTCTAGTCGCCGCTGGGCAACATATTCTCTGCGCTTTAGTTTTTATAATGTTTACAGCAATAGGCTTTAATCTTTTCAAGCCTCTCGTTTGGCTATTAATTATTTTTTCTTAATTTGTCAGATTCTTTTTTGATTTTTTTTTTGTGAGTATCACTACTTTAGGATATATGATTGAGAGTGTTTTATGATAAAGTATTAGGATTTTCATCCCCTTTATTTTATATTATTGTAGAAGTTGCAGATACATCATCAAGTAATATCAATGCACTTATGGAAGCTTCAAATTCTGATATTGACTTGCATAAGAAACAGTTCAGAAAAGACTATGATTGCAATATATGCCATAAACGATTTCCTTTCCATTCAAAATTGGAAGAACATCAAAGAGTTCATACGGGAGAAAAACCGTATAAATGTGATTTTTGCAAAAAGTGTTTTACTCAATCCAGCAGTTTGAAACTTCATCGAAGAGTTCATACGGGAGAAAAACTGTTTATATGTGTTATATGCCAGAAGAGCTTTGCTCAAATGGGCAGTTTGAAAGAACATCAAAGACTGCATACAGGTGATAAACCTTTTAAATGTGATTTGTGCAAAAAGTGTTTTACTCAATCAAACCATTTGAACAACCATCACAGATTGCATACAGGTGAGAAACCGTTTAAATGTGATTTTTGCAAAAAGCGTTTTACTCGATCAAGCAGTTTGAATCTTCACCAAAGAGTGCATACGCGTTAGCAACTGTTTAAGTGTGATTCGTGCATAAAGTGTTTTAGTCAATCAAGCAGTTTGTATTGTCACCAAAGAGTACATACACGCGAGAGAGAATTTTGTGATAAATCGAATCTGAACCGTCATACGTCAACCCATTATAGGAAAGGGCATCCTAGTTTATAGTTTACAATAAAAACCTCTTACAGAATAGTATTTTTATATAAACAGATATGAAATTTGTATAATCTAGGGGCATGTTCAAGGAGAGGTATGAAAAGACCTTTGAACTCCCCGTATAAAAAAAAGAAGAAAAAATTTTTTTCTTATAAATTTTCTTTTGTTTCTCTCTTTTTCTCTTTCTTTCTCTCAGTCTCTCTAATCTGTTCTCCTTATTTTAATAATCGTTTTCTATATTCATCCTTTTCTATTATAGGTTTTGAAAAGGCATTCTTTTTATTTGTACTAACATAACTTATGTAGGGACATGGCCAATATGAGGTATAAAAAGACTTTTGAACCCTATTTTGAATAAAAATCAAGACCAGGGTTAATTTTAATAATTGTCTTTCTTTCTCTCTTTTTCTCTGACTTACTCTCAGTCTCTCTAATCTGTTCTCCTTATTTTTTTAATCGTTTTCTATATTCATCCTTTTCTATTAGAGGTTTTGAAAAGGCATTCTTTTTATTTGTACTAACATAACTTATGGAGGGACATGGCCAATATGAGGTATAAAAAGACTTTTGAACCCTTTTTTGAATAAAAATCAAGACCAGGGTCTGAAAGGGTCAGATATATAGAGGTGAAATTGAACTTATTTCCATAGCAGTTCTTGTGCATGAAAACTTATCAATTAGAAAAAGAAATATTGCATCATAATAAAAATACCCAAATGTTTAGTTTGCAATAAAATATTTTCTTGAATAGGCAATTTGTACAGAAACTAAAGAATCTGCGGTTTCGAAAGAATTATTATTAGTTATTGCAAGCATCCAAAAATTTATCCAAAATTTACATCTTTAATGCTAAAAAAAGATGAAGAGAATAAGAACGCTAGAGAAAAAGGATGAAAAGAACAAAAAGGTTATAGAAATAGTAATTAATAAAAATAGAGAAAACCAGCTATTTGTTGAAATTTCAAAAAGTTGTAGCACTTTGCAATCGATCTTTGTGTTTAGCTTTCTTAACATTTTGTTATCATTATCCAAGAATAGCGATGCAAACTTACAATGGCAAATAGTAAGTAAATTTTGACTATTTTATTTCCCTGAATAAAAACATTCATCCCAAATAAACACAGAAAGGTGTGTTTTATTTTACAGTAAATCACCATCTCTGTGGGAATATTTTGACAGTAATGAACAAAATCTCTGTAAGATGAAGTAAATTGTATAAATCTATCTTCAAAAAAAGTAACAAAAATTAGACAATTCTCAAGCATATAAGATTAATATCACCTGCTTAAGTAAATATTTATAAGAATGTATTAGACTAAATAATTTAAAAAGGCACCTTAGTTACTCATAGTTCATGCAGCAGCTAATGAATTCAAGGTAATGCCTCTGTAAAACATTTGAAATGCATTAAACTGTGTAAATTAATCAAAGTATTCAAATTCAAACCGTTTTGCAGCTGGATTCAAAAATTGAATTGATGGTTTTTCCTGGAGAAAAATAAGCAAAATTAAACCTCTGTATTATATAAGAGTATGTGTTTTTGAGGTCCATAACTGAGACACCAGTTTAATTGGGGCTTTTTAAAATATACACTCATAGGCACCGAACTAGAAAAACCCTTCTAAATATTTCACTTATTTTTAAGCTTTCTCAACCCTAAACTATTCCTTCTCCTGGTCTGTTTTAATTGTACCCTTCCTCTGATTGTGCCACTGACTTTTTTAGTCATAATTGCGTTTGAAGTGCAATAGATTGCTTTGTGTTCTTGGAAGGGAATCTTTTTCTTGGTTATTCATTACAAAAATATGTTTTGAAATATATCTACGATTTTGTATTTTAACTATTATCTTTTTTTTCAATTAAGTTACAGGCCATTGAGTATTGTTATTTATATTATTGTCTTATTTAATTTTATTATGTTTATCTGATTGAAAATTTTGCTACTGGATCACCATGTATCCTAGATGTGAGTCTTTTAGGTTCTTTTAAAAAAAATTTAGCTTGATGGACTTACCATGGCAAAGGCTAGCAACAACACTTCCAAATTAACCCTAAAGGTTGCCTGCGAATTTTCTTTCCTTGTACTCTACTAAATAATTTATTTAGATAGTAATTGATTCGTTCATCTTGGGGAATACATTTGCTCGTTTTTTTAACTAATCGAAAACTTGAACGCTGACAAAAACAACTCTGTATATTTCAATTTATTTTTTTTACATTGTTTATCTTCCTCTTTTTCGTGAATATCCTGGTATATCCTTTAAATTATTAAACATAATTTCCTAGTTTAGTTGTTTGACATCGAAAGAGGCTCCCAAGACAAAGTATTTACATGGATTTATTTGGAAATTTTTTTGGATGCTGATTTTTCTTTTGGCAGTGTTTAGAGAAAACCATCCGTAGAAAAATGGCTCTACCAACGATTTTCATTCCAGCGGGTATCTGCTAATGGGTTCTTTTATCGGATTGGTCATTATATGTACTCGGGAAAAACAAAAGCTGTCCAGTAAAACTAAGAAAAAAGGCCAAACACTTTTCATTTTGAGCAATAGAAATGTTTTTGATACCAAAATAATTAGGAAAATTAGCTTAATAACATTACCAAAATGGGACATGCAGAAATGCGCCAGAGAAATGGTGGGCATTACAAATTTAAAGTTCTGCAAAATTTCTTGGATTGAAAGATCATTTCCTATAATTTAAGTCCTAGGATATCGAAAATCACATTAAAACTGAAAATGATTATCACTTATTAATCTATTTACCTATTTGTATTTCAATCATGCAATTACGTGATGGAATTTTTCAATTCTTACGTAATTTTTGGTGTCCCCAGACTTTAATTAATAGGAAACGACCTTTCTATCCATCAAATACTGCAAGAGTTAAGATACTGATTTTTCATCTTCCTCTGACCTTGCTTGTGTGGAAATGGAGTACTAAGCGATGGAATTTTCTAATTCTGACGTAATTTTTGGTCTCCACGGACTAGAACTAATATAATTTGACCTCTCAATTATATATATTTTTTTAATTATGCACTATATTAATATTTTATCGCATTGATTTGTCCAAAAGATAAGCGGCAGCGAATGGGGTTACAAGACATGCGATGATTAGAATCAAAAATGAAAATGGGGAAAAAAAAAAGGTATATATTCTATTTCTCGAAAACGGCTCTATATTTTTTTTTTTTAAAAATTGGTATCTTGGGATATTCTTGTATAAAAAACGATCTAGATAAGTTAGAAGTCTGAGAAAATTCGTTAACAGCCATAATTTTGGCACAAATAATTATGTAAATGACGTCATATTTATGAATACATTCGAAAAGAATACATACATCATATTTGCTTTAGTAGTGGTTGTATCGTTTTAAGTGTCTATGATGCAGGAAAAAAAACACAAGAAACAAATGATTGACAAGATATATATAAACCGCAAAAATATTAATGGTGTTTCATCAAAAATAAATTTTTCACTTTATACTAGAAAAATACCTGAAAATTTTAAAAGAAGTTTTATTTTCCATTAGGTCAAATCCACTTATAGTGATATACGACAGAATAAAAACCAGTAGGATTACGTTTTGTTGCTTTCAGCGCAACAAAACAAAGTAATTGAAATCAGGTTTGCCGGAATTTTATCTATGACGAATGAAACATTACAAAGAAACATGGCTCAGTATAAAATACCAAGTGTAATTAATCTATTTACAAAAGGCGTTTGAAGCGGTTTCTTACTTGCTTTTTTTCATAACTACATTTTTTAGCAATGTAAAGAGTGAGTAAAAATCAAATAATGATAATAATAATTACAGCTTGTGTCCATATTTGTGTATATTACTGCTTATTAGATTCTGCAAGTTGTGAGTTCTTTTTTTCTCTCTTCTTCTTTTCCCCCTCCTTTCATGTTATTTCTATTTTGTTTTAGTTTCTTTTAAATTTTTATGTGTTACTCTGTAACTGGTAATCTTTGATTTATATATTGATTTGTGTTTAATTTTATGTGTTTTTCCTCGTGATACTCCACGTATTGTACCTCTGTACAGTGTGGGTTAGAAATAAATAATAATAATAATAATAATGCGTAGAGGAAAAATGAACAACCTATACCTAACAATGGATTACAACAATTCAAAAACCTTGAAAAAGAAAAAAAGAAATCTTATGATGCCATCAACTCAGTAAGCGTTACATATGAGTCATTGGGATCCTTCAACATTGTTTGTATTCACTGTGGAGCCCTCCATTTTCCCAAAGAAAGAGTAGGAAACAAAGGTAATTAATTTGGAGATTGCTGCTTGTATGGTCGAATAGCATTGTCACCCCTACAAATTCCAAATGAGTTGGTTTGCCTTATTTTAGGACGTCACTTTCTCTCTGAAGAGTTTCATAAACGTATTAAAATATTGAACTCGTGTTTTGCTCTAGTTTCATTCAACGTAATTGACGATCGAACCGTAAATATTCGTTGATGTATAGATAGTGTGAAATGAAGTATGAATACAAACTGCTGAAGCAAAAGCCATGGAAAAAACTTTTTGACGTAAAGATGAACAAAAATGTGCAATGAAATCTATAGTTGGAAAACCAGGCACAGCGATGTCTGGCCACAAAACGTAAAGATATTGCTTTGGGTAGTTTTCCTGAGTTTTCAGCATCTTGTAAACTTCAATGCGATACCCAGGAATTTGGCGCCACATCTTTTGACAGTCAAGGTATATCTCAAATATATATATATATATATATATATATATATATATATATATATATATATATATATATATATATATATATATATATATATATATATATATATATATATATATATATATATATATATATGTATATATATATATATATATATATATATATATATATATATATATATATATATATATATATATATATATATATATATATATATATATATATATATATATATATATATATATATATATATATATATATATATATATATATATATATATATATATATATATATATATATATATATATATATATATATATATATATAACCAACAAAGAGAAAAATCTCTAAAAAAAACAAACAAACGAGACCGCGGCCAGTGGAAAGAAAAGAAAACGACAAAAACAAAACAACGCAGATATTTTGCCTGTATACAAACAAGGCGTCTTCAGCACGAAAAAAAGACAAGAATAACAAGATTAAAAAAAAAAAAAAAAACAAGAAAAAACTAAAAACCAATAAAACCACCACAAAAAAAAAAAAAACAAACAAAAAAAAAAAAAAGTCCAATCGGCGCAAACTAATCCACGTAGGGAAAAGATGCTAATATAGAGTTACTTCAGTGAGGACATCAGAGTAACTCAAGAGTTACTCTGGTGTCCTCATATATATATATAGTTACTTATATATAGTTACTCATATATATATATATATATATATATATATATATATATATATATATATATATATATATATATATATATATATATATATACAGGCTGTTAACAGATGCAAACTATTTCAAACTATCGGGTTTTATAGTATTTAAATTATGTTTAAAGAAAACTATATGTGTTTAATTAAAATTTTCTGGTTTTTTTTCATCTTAATCAAGTCAGACATTCTGAAATCGATATTAACGGTGAAAAGAACTATTTATAAGCTTTTGCACCGTGTTTTAAAAATTATTCTGAATAAATAAAGAAAAAATATGACCTTAGATTTTGCTTTAGAAATATCTGATGAGTCCACAAAAACTAACCCGAGACAAATTCATTATACAAATCTGGTTTTTCATTTCAGTCTCATAAGTTTGGTCAAACCTATACATTAAACAGTTTTTCTTTTATTCCTTTTCTCGTTAAATGTATTTGAATGTTGCGTCATTAAGGCAATAGTCATCATAAAGTGGCGTTATTATAAACAGTTTTTCCATTATTTCGTTTCTCTTTAAATGCATTTGAATGTGGCGTCATTAAGGCAATTTTTTTCAAAATTAAGCCTCTAATCTAAAGTCAGTCGAAAGTTCCACGTTTTGCCCACGTCCGACCAAAATATTCTCACTTATCACCAGTGGGGCCTTCGCCAAGTGTTAAGAATCATGGGTATAAACAGTAGAAAAAGACTAAAAATAAATCATATCTCCCATTAATCATGGTTTGAATCATTTACATATAAAATGTTTGCTGTAAAAATCGCTTTGTAGTTTGGAGTGAACGAAAACAAGTACGAATAACAGAGAATGAATTACATAAAATGTATAAGATAGTGAAAAATAAATTAACAATCTATTACATATTAAATTATTATTCTGATGTAAATTTCTAATCAAGTCAGACATTCTGAAATCGATAATAACTGTGAAAAGAATTATTGACAAGTTTTCTGACCGTGTGTTTTAAAAATTATTCTATATAAATAAAAATAAGATATCATATTCAGTTTTACATTAAAAAAATTTAAAGAAAAATTCCACCCTGGGAAATCATCCCCACATTTAAAATTGAGCAGAGCAGCCATATGGAAATGCAGACAAATAAAAATAACGAAGAAAATTATATAAGAGTGCAGCAGCTATTATCGAGGAGGGGTGGTGGGTCATGTGTTTGGCGAGGGAAGGGGTCGTATATGCCTCAAAAAGAGAACATCATGCCGAAATTATGTAAATCTCCACGAGCCTTCAGATAAAATAAAGAAGGAGTATATAAAGCATACAGCAATATGGTATGCTGTGTGCTTTAAAGTACCAAGATGTCATCTTGCTAAAGAAAAAATTTCGATTGTTGAAAAGTCTGCTGTCCGTTTGATCGTGTTACTGACTGTGTGTTTATAGACATTGAGAAAAAAACTGATGATTACCAAAAAAAATTCATTTAGACACAAAAGCATGTATAAACTGTATATACTATTCTATTAGAACTACAACTTAATTGATTTTACATAGGATTATGTATCATTAACAAATTTTAGCTTGAAATTGATAAATTTATTATAAATTTTGCTTGTAATACATCTCATTAGGAGATTTTTTAAATGGAATTCTTTGAAAAAACTTTGGGCCATAGGCTTGATTTTACTCTAAAATTGTTCTATGCAATTAGATAATAGCATTATGGTATGCTGTATGCTTTAAAGTACTAAGATTTCATCTTACTATAGAAAAAATTTCCATTATTGAAAAGTCTGCTGTCCGTTTGATCGTGTTGCTGACTGTATGTTCATAGACATTGAGAAGAAAACTGGTGATTACCAAAAAAAATCATTTAGAATGTTAATAATAGTTCAAGGGTCAGATAACAAAATTTTCTGTTTCGACACATCCCTCCAGGGTCCAGGGACAGGTGTTGTAAGTTATGCCCTGAGGGTATATATGGTTCTTATGGAAGAGATGCTCGTATAAACTTTAGAGAGGGCTCACTTGTTTGGAAAGTGAAAGCTCTAGATCACTTTTTAAGAGTCAAAAGGGATCGGAGGGCAACCACCCTCCACGCCATTTTTACCCAAGTGCATCAAATAAAAATTTTGAGATAGCCCTTTTGTTAAAAATAGTTAAAAGGTTAGATAACAAAAACTCTGGGGTCAACAAAATCCCCAGGGCCTGCGGACAGGCGTTGTAAGTTACGCCCTGGGGGCATTTATGGTTCCTATGGAAGGGATGGTCGTATAAACTTCAAAGAGGGCTCATTTGTTTGAAAAGTGTAACTGTTAGTTCCCTTTTGAAGAGTCAAAAGATATCGGAGGGCAACTAGCCCCTCCCCTCCCTCCCTCCCCCCAAATGCATCAAACAAAAAATTTAATGCATAAATAAAATCAACTAAGATAAAGAATAATTCAAACACCATATGGTTAGACTTCTGCGTTGACACAACCCCCCAGGGTCCGGGGACAGGCGCTGTAAGTTACACCCGGGGGCATATGTGGTTCTTCTAGAAGGAATGATCGTATAAACTTCAGAGAGGGCTCATTTGATTTAAAATTGAAAGTTCTAGTTCACTTTTATAGAGTCAACAGAGATTGAAGGCCAATTAGCCCCCCCCCCCCCTCCACGCCCTTGTTTCCCAAAACCCATCCAATAAAAATTTTGAGATAGCTATTTTGTTAACAATAGTTCAAACATCAAATAATAAAATCTTCGAGGTTAGCACAAACCCCCAGAGCCCGGGAACAAGTGTTTTAAGTTATGCCCCAGTAGAGTAGTACCTACCATTTTGCTTAGACATATATTAATTGCCATGCTATTTGCCGAGACATATAGGAAAAACATTTCCAGAGCATGTACTTATGGATTTGCTCGCCTTATGTTCCTTGGTGTCTTTCCAGAGCATGTACTTATGGATTTGGGTGGATTATGCTCCCTCCCATGCTTTTATAAGGGCTTATGTTCCCTCCCATGTTATTCTAAGGGTTTATATTACCTCCCAGGCTATTTTAAGGGTTATGTTCCCTCCCATGCTATTATAAGAGTTAATGTTCCCTCACATGCTATTCGAAGGGTTTATGTTCCCTCCAATGCTATTCAAAGGGCTTATATTCCCTCCCATGCTATTCTAAGGGCTTATGTTCCCTCCCATGCTATTCTAAGGGTTTATGTTCCTTCCTATGCTATTCTAAGGGTTTACGTTCCATGGCACCTTTCCAGAGCATGTACTTGACGATGGAGAAAAAGGGTTAAAGTGATAGCAATTACGAGGGGGGATTCCCTGCTGTTTTTTTTTTAATCGAAAACTAGAGATTGTCAAATTGCGTATTTAGGAATTGTTTTGATTGACATTTTTGCAAAAAGGGATAAGGAATTCGCAAATTGGACACTATGAACGATATTAATAATGTTTTGAATAATAGGAGTGTGATTGATTCTAATTAGTGATTGGATAACTTTTTAACATGAAATCTCTGAATAAAATATTTTTTGGGGGAGATGGGTTGATTGTGTACTGTATAATACACAAGTGATGTTTGAACAGTGTTGTCAATTTAAAATAGGTTCTAACGTTTTAGTATACTAAAAAGTTGATACTAAGAGAGATGTAGATGGTAAGAAAAAAATTTTAATAATGAAATTCAGAACAAACCTTAGAAATCCTTGCAAATCAAGTAGTAAGGTGTAGGGGAGACCCGCCCACGTTCATCACTTTTTTAGAAAATAATTTTTTTCTACTATGCTTGTCAACCTACAGTAAACTTTTTCCCACCAAAATGTACCTACACATTCAGGACATCAAGCAAAATTTTGATATTTTATTTAGCCTATCAGTTATAGCCATAATTCAAAGAACAATGACCTTGGTCAGATATGGCGAGCCTGTACGACCCCAGTACAGCTTCGCTATCCCCGGTTTCTGGTTCGCCAAGCATTGAAAACAACTTTTAAAAAGATATGAAGAGCCATTCTTATTTAAGAATATATCTAATACTCATCAGCTCTTGGTATAAGAATATTTAATACAGGTAACTCATATTACATTTGTCTGATCATTTTATTTTGTATGCGGAAAGATCGACACCAAATGTCAGCTTTTCTGATTGCCTTTTAGTCCCTCCGCATGAGACGGGTTGATCAAGTTTAATTTCCACTGATTGTCTCTCTACAAAAGCCTGTTCATCTGTATAAACAAACTTGTCTGGTTCAACCTTTTTGAGAAATTTGACATCAAGATAATCACCATTGATTTCTAACACCGACGCAACATAGTATGTTTTCCCGCTTCTTTTCACATCGATTCCAGTGAGAATGAAATCACCGACTGTAATCTCTCTAGATATTTCAGTTTCAGTCTCGACATCGCCAACATTCAGACTCTCGTCACTGCAACAATCATAATCAACTACAAAATCTTCAGAGCTGCTTTTATACTCAAATGCTTCGCAAAAAAGCTTCCTTTTTGGAAATTTATATTGCTTTGCAACTGTCATGCTTAGTTTCTTCATTTCTAGCACTTTTTGTTTCTTATTTTTCTTTTACACCTCTTGCTGAATTCTTTCTTTTACTGGTGTATCTGTTAGGATTTCTGTTTTCTTTCTATTTGCAGTTCTTCTTTTTTGCTTCCTGGGGAATCCTTTCAGCAATGGGAAAAGATCTATAATTTCTGAATAGCTATCGTTAACAGAACCAGACATTGTAGCAGGCAGCTGTTCTGGACTCAAGTTTCTCAGGGGTGGTTCACTTGCACATGGTGCTTCTGAATATCACGCAGAGTTACCTTCTGAGCTGAAAGGGGCCAGTGGCGATACTTCTGGTCTATCGGAAACGGATGAACTTAGGTATTCCTGGTCTTGAAAAATTTCCGGGTTGAATCGATAAATTCCTGTGCAGCGGAACCCGCTGATTATGCTTTCTTGAGTAACAGCCTTGAAGTAAGATTAGCCAAGAATCTTTGCGATATTAGCAATAGCTATGGTTTCGCATTTGTTTCTGCCCATAAAAACTGCGGCTTCTCGATTGTAGTATGCCTTAATCGGAAACATAACAGAGCGATCCAGAGACTGCAATTTATGAGTCGTATGTGGGGGCATGGTTAAAATATTAACACCGTTCTCCTTAGCCAGCTCAAGCAGATCGCTAGAATATCTGGTAATATGATTGTCCAAAATAAGAAGAACTGGTTTTGATTTTGTTGGTTTTACATGACTAATAAAGTGGTTCAGCCAAATGACAAAGAGCTCGGTCGTCATCATTCCAGAAGCTTTTTTATTTCCGAATCCAATGGTCCCTGGTGGAGCTCCCTTTAGTAGGATATCAGGGCACGTTTTTCTGGGAAAAATCATCATTGGAGGAACTGTATTTCCAATAGCGCTAACACAGATACAAAGCGTGATATTCTGCCCTCTTTCGCCAGACGTTACCTTTCTGACTTGCCTTTGGCCCAACAGTCGATAATCCTGTCTCATTGACGTTCCAAATATTTTCTGGGCTAAAGCAGTGACGATCGTATAGAGTCCGAAGATTGTTAAAGAACTGCTGAACTGTAAAGCGGTTGAAGGCAGTAGCCCTTTCCAGACTGGTAGGTTCTGCCTGTCAGACTGTAAGCTCGAGGTGTCGCTACATAAATCCCCGATACCAATCCTCTCCCGCAGCTTGATTTTTTTCACCACAAGTCCATTAAACTGTAATTTTAAGCTGTTTCGACGTGGCGTATTTGTTACAAAGTTGACGTACCTCAAGGGGTGATAGTCCATAATGCATATGGCATATTATTTGCAGGTATTTGACAAGAGCCCGTTCTTGTTCGTCCGTAAAAATTTTACGATTGGCGTATCGTGGTGAAAAAAAGAGAGAGAGGCAAACTTCTAACCTCCAGGCCGTTCTTGCTGATTCTTTTCAAATAATCTCGTAAGGTTGCACGAGGAATCTGGTATTTTCTCGAAGCTGTTGCCTTTGGAACTTGCTTCTCAATGACTTCTAGCACAGCTTCATGAAGCAGTTCTGGTTCAGTCGTACCTTTTTTCCTTTTTGTAGCAGGCTTTGGCGGTCGCATGATGTCTGAAAACAAAAGAAAATATACTGTTAATAAAATACAGAATAGTGCACCAATATGTTTGATGTAACATTGAAGATTTTTGCAGAAGAAGTTTACCCTACATGTCCAGTCTTAAATTTTTCAAAGTTTTTAGCCTTGTCTTTTGTCATGATGTATAACCTACTTATTTTGGCAAGGAAACAACATTGACTACTTCAAACTTTAGAATATGTTAGTTGGATTGCCCAGTTTGTTTTTAACAGAAATATAATGTGTTCTGAGCTTGAAAGATCAAATAAAATTTTAAGAGGTCTTTTTTACGTAGTAACCTCAAGGTAATACGTTTCGTCTCAATATTCTTTGTCGAATGTTACATCAACATAACAAACTCTTAAATTTCGAATCAATGTCGCAACTTCTGGGCATGCAAATTGACTCGATCCAATTGTTTTTATCCTATTATTATTGCCAGTAACAACTCTTCATTTAGATAGGCTAGTAAAACACAGAATATTACTAGTCAAATACACAATATTTCTGAAAAATACAGAACTAGTAAAATACAGAATAGTACAACAACACATAACAAAATACTACAATGAAAACCAAATGAAAGCTCACCAGCCCAGGTTCACCAGCCATGGTTCGCCATACCTTAGCCTGGCGAACTTGAGCAGGAAATTTATGGCAAACGTGGGCAAAGGGTTATCTACATGAAGTTTTGGTCTAATCTGTAACTCTTGATAGATGGTGCCAATTGATTTTGAAGAGTGTGGTAGCATAAACTGAGAGATATATTAGGTAACAGACAATTACCAAATCTTTTAAAATAGCTCTTGAATAGCTTTTTTTCTAAGACATAAAATATAGCATTCTGCAGGAAAAAAATATACCAATTTTAAAAAAAATTTACTTACAACTGAAGGCAAATTCTCTGCACTAATAAAGTATCGCTAGTAGATGGCTCTTCCATTGGCAAAGTTTCCTGGGTTTTGAACACTATGTGTTCGAGTAATTTTGAAATGACGAACCTGGACCGTGGTGAAGGTGAGCTGGTCTCCGTGGTGAAGGTGAGCTGGTCCTATGTGAGTACGAACCATCAAGGATCATAAGCACCAACTTCCCTAACCAGCAGAGACATAAACTCCCCAAAGGTCCCTTATCCCCAGACTCGAGGGGCGACCCCTCCCTCCAACTTTTTGCCCCCCCCCCTTTTTTTTAACATGATATATTTTTTTCAACTTTTTTTTAAATGTCTTCGAATCAGATGAAACAAACTTAAATTCAGTAGTGTTCTGTCGTGGTTTACCTTGTACCAGTTACATTCTCTTAATTTTTCAAAGTTCATTTTGATTTTCTTTCATTGAAATGCAAGAGTTGGAATATTTCAGTAGTGTCTGGTTGTGCTTTACCTTGTCACAGTTATATTCTCTTGATTTTTCAAAGTTCAATTTGGATTTCTTTCGTTGAAATACAAGAGTTGGAATATTTCAGTAGTGTTTTATTGTGGTTTACCTTGTTACAGTTACATTCTCTTGATTTTTCAAAGTTCATTTTGAATTTCTGTCGTTAAATGCAAGAGTTGAAATATTTCAGTTGTGTCTTGTTGTGCTTTACCTTGTCACAGTTACATTCTCTTAATTTTTCAAAGTTGATTTTGAATTTCATTCGTGAAATGCAAGAGTTGGAATATTTCAGTAGTGTTTTGTCGTGGTTTAAAATTTAACTGTTACATTCTATTTATTTTTCAAAGTTCATTTTGAATTTATATCGTGAAATTCAAGAGTATGTATATTTAAGTAGTGTTTTATACTGTTTTAAATTGTCCAAGATACATTCTCATGATTTTTCAAAGTTCATTTTGAATTTCTTTCGTGAAATGCAAGAGTCGGAATATTTCAGTAGTGTTTCGTCGTGGTTCTCTTGATTTTTCAAAGTTCATTTTGAATTTCTTTCGTGAAATGCAAGAGTTGGAATATTTCAGTAGTGTTTTGTCGTGGTTTGCCTTGTCACAGTTACATTCTCTTGATTTTTCAAAGTTCATTTTGAATTTCTTTCGTCAAATGCAAGAGTTGGAATATTTCAGTAGTGTTTTGTCGTGGTTTACTATGTCACAGTTACATTCTCTTGATTTTTCAAAGTTCATTTTGAATTTCTTTCGTGAAATGCAAGAATTGGAATATTTCAGTAGTGTTTTGTCGTGGTTTATCATGTCACAGTTATATTCTCTTGATTTTTCAAAGTTCATTTTGGATTTCTTTCCTTGAAATGCAAGAGTTGGAATATTTCAGTAGTGTCTTATTGTGCTTTACCTTGTCGCAGTTACATTGTCTTGATTTTTCAAAGTTCATTTTGGATTTCTTTCGTTGAAATACAAGAGTTGGAATATTTCAGTAGTGTCTTATTGTGCTTTACCTTGTCACAGTTACATTCTCTTGAATTTTCAAAGTTCATTTTGAATTTCTTTCGTTGAAATGTAAGAGTTGGAATATTTAAGTAGTGTTTTATCGTGGTTTACCTTCTCACAGTTACATTCTCTTGATTTTCAAAATTTATTTTGGATTTCTTTCTTTAAAATTCAAGAGTTGGAATATTTCAGTAGTGTTTTGTCATGGTTTACCTTGTCACAGTTACATTCTCTTGATTTTTTTCAAAGTTCATTTTGGATTTCTTTCGTTGAAATGTAAGAGCTGGAATATTTCAGTAGTGTTTTGTCGTGGTTTACCTTGCCGCAGTTATATTTGCTTGATTTTTCAAAGTTCATTTTTGGATTTCTTTCGTTGAAATGCAACAGTTGGAATATTTCAGTAGTGTTTTGTTATGGTTTACCTTGTCACAGTTACATTCTCTTGATTTTTCAAAGTTTATTTCGGATTTCTTTCCTTGAAATGCAGGAGTTGGAATACCATTTTTCGTTAAGTGTCAGAGTGAATAAATTCATTATCAACATCCTTTGTCAGTTACATCAAATAAAATTGACATAATCTAAATTTCAGAATGAATAAATGCTTTAACAACATCCTTTATCGGATATGTCGGATAAAATTGACAAAAGCTAAGTATCAGAGTGACTAAATTTTTTATCAACTTCCTTTGCCAGATACATCGAATAAAATTGATAAAAAATAAGTGTTAGAGTGAATATTTTTTATCAACGTCCTTTGCCAGATGCATCGAATAAAATTGACAAAATCTAAATTTCAGAATGAGTAAATTCATTATCAACATCATTTGTCGGATATGTCAGATAAAATTGACAAAATCCAAGTATCAGAGTGAATATTTTTTTTATCAACATCCTTTGCCAGATACATCGAATAAAATTGATAAAATATGAGTGTAAGAGTGAATAAATTTTTCTATCAACATCCTTTGTCAGATACATCAAATAAAATTGACAAAATCTTAATTTCAGAACGAATAAATGCTTTAACAACATCCTTTATCAGATATGTCGGATAAAATTGACAAAATCTAAGTATCAGAGTGATAAAATTCTATATCAACATCCTTTTCTCGGATATATAGGATAAAATTGACAGAATCTAGGTGTCAGTGTGAATAAATTTTTTTATCAACATCATTTGTCAAATACATCAAATAAAATTGACAAAATCTAAATTTCAGAATGAATAAATTCATTATCAACATCCTTTTGTCGGATATAGTGGATAAAATTGACAAAATCTAAGTATCAGAGTGAATAATTTTTATATCAACATCCTTTGCCAGGTGCATCGAATAAAATTGATAAAATATAAGTGTCAGAGTGAATAAATTTTTTTATCAACATCCTTTGTCAGATACATCAAATAAAATTGACAAAATCTAAATTTCAGAATGAATAAATTCATTATTAACATCCTTTGTCGGATATGTGGGATAAAATTGACAAAATCTAAGTATCAGAGTGACTGAATTCTATATCAACATCCTTTTCTCAGATAGATAGGATAAAATTGACAGAGTATAAGTTTCAGTGTGAATAAATTTTTTTATCGGCGTCCTTTGTCAGATAAATCAAATAAAGTTGACAAAATCTAAATTTCAGAATGAATAAATGCTTTATGAACATCCTTTGTCGAATATGTTGGATAAAATTAACAAAATCTAAGTGTTAGTGTGAATAATCTTTTTTATCAGCATCCTTTGTCAGTTACATCAAACAAAATTGACAAAATCTAAATTTCAGAATGAATAAATGCTTTAACAACATCCTTTATTTGATATGGTGGATAAAATTGACATAATCTAAATTTCAGAATGAATAAATTCTATATCAACATCCTTTGTCGGATATGTCGGATAAAATGGACAAAATATAAGGGTCAGAGTGAATAATTGTTTTTTTATCAACATCCTTTGGCAGATACATCTGATAAAATTGACAAAATCTAAATTTCAGAATGAAAAAATGCTTTAACAACATTCTTTATTAGATATGTCGGATAAAATTGAAAAAATCTAAGTATAAGAGTGACTCAATTATATATAAACATTCTTTTCTCGGATACATAGGATAAAATTGACAAATTCTAAGTGTTAGAGTGAATAAATTTTTTTTTATCAACATCCTTTGGTAGATACATCAAATAAAGATGACAAAATCTAAATTTCAGAATGAATAAATGCTTTAACAACATCCTTTATCGGATTTGTCGAATAAAATTGACATAATCTAAGTATCAGAGTGACTAAATTCTATATCAACATCCTTTTCTCAGATACATAGGATAAAATTGACAAATTCTAAGTGTTAGAGGGAATAAATTTCTATTATCAACATCCTTTGGCAGATACATCGGATAAAATTGACAAAATCTAAATTTCAGAATGAATAAATTCATTATCAACATCCTTTGTCGGATATGTCAGATAAAATTGACAAAGTTCAAGTATCAGAGGGAATATTTTTTTTTAACAACATCCTTTGCCAGATACATCGAATAAAATTGATAAAATATAAGTGCCAGAGTGAATACATTTTTTTATTAACATCTCTTTCAATACATATCAAACAAAATTGAAAAAATCTAAATTTCAGAATGATTAGATGTTTTAAAGACATCCTTCATCAGATATGTCGGATACAATTGACAAAATCTAAGTCTCATGGAGGCGAAATTAAAAATCAGAATCCTTTTCTCGGGTACATAGGATAAAATTGACAGAATCTAAGTGTCAGAGTGAATAAATTTTCTTATTAACATCCTTTTCTCGGATACATAGGATAAAATTGACAAAATCTGAATTTCAGAATAAATAAATTCATTATCAACATCCTTTGTCGGATATGTTGGATAAAATTGACAAAATCTAAATTTCAGAATGAATAAATGCTTCAACAATATCCTCTATCGGATATATCGGATAAAATTGACAAAATCTAAGTATCAGCGCGACTAAATTCTATATCAATATCCTTTTCTCAGATACATAGGATAAAATTGACAAATTCTAAGTGTTAGAGTGAATAATTTTTTTTTTATCAACATCCTTTGCCAGATACATCGGATAAAATTGACAAACTCTAAGTATCAGAGTGAATAAATTCATTATCAACATCCTTTGTCGGATTATTCGGATAAAATTGACAAAATATAAGTATCAGAGTGAATAATTTTTTTGGTCAACATCCACTGCCATATACATCGAAAAAAATATAAATGGTCTAAGTATAAGAGTTAATAAATTTGTTTTTATCAAAATTTGTTTTCAGATGCCTCGGTTAAAAATTTAACCCATTTAAATATTATAATTAATAAATTCTTTAACAACAACAATCGTTGGATATTTTGATTAAGATTGACAAAATCTAAGTATCAGAGTGATTAGATTCTACATCAACATCCTTTTCTCGGATACATAGATTAAAATTGACAAAATCTAAGTGTTAGAGTGAATATTTTTTTTACATCAACATCCTTTGCCAGTTACATAGGATAAAATTGACAAAATCTAAGTGTCAGAGTGACTAAATTCATTATCAACATCCTTTCTCGGATATGTCGGATAAAATTGATAAAATCTAAGTATCAGTGTAACTAAATTCCATATTAATATCCTATTCTTGGATACATTGGATAAAATTGACAAAATCTAAGTATCAGAGTGAATAAATGCTTTATCAACATCCTTTAAATGCATTATCAACATCATTTGTCGGCTATATCGGATAAAACTGACAAGAAAGACATGGAGTGTACACCGCAACGGCGCATACATAGTGAGAGAGACATGCAAAGTCGACATAGCTTTATTTCATTTTTTAAGCTTAATTTAGACGAGGTTACGTGTGCGCACGTAACCTCGTCTAAATTAACCTTAAAAAATGAAATAAAGCTATGTCGACTTTGCATGTCTCTCTCACTATATATGCGCCGTTGCGGTGTACACTCCATGTCTTTCTTGTTAATTTTATCTGATAATGCCGACAAATGATGTTGATAATTCATTTAAAGGATGTTGATAAAGCATTTATTCACTCTGATGCTTAGATTTTGTCAATTTTATCGCATGTATCCAAGAATATGATATTAATATGGAATTTAATCACACTGATACTTAGATTTTATCAATTTTATCCGACATACCCGACAAAGGATGTTGATAATGAATTTAGTCACTCTGAAACTTAGATTTTGTCAATTTTATCCTATGTAACTGGCAAAGGATGTTGATATAAAAAAATTCACACTAACACTTAGATTTTGTCAATTTTAATCTATGTATCCGAGAAAAGGATGTTGATGTAGATTTTAATCACTCTGATACTTAGATTTTGTCAATTTTATCTGGCAAATCCGATGAAGGATGTTGTTAAAGTATTTATTCATTCTAATATTTAAATTTTGTCAATTTTTATTCGATGCATCTGACAAAGGATGTTGATAAAAAAAATTTATTCACTCTGACACTTAGATTCTGTCAATTTTATTCGATGTATCTGGCAAAGGATGTTGATAAAAAAATTATTCACTCTGATACTTATATTTTGTCAATTTTATCTGAATAATCCGACAAAGGATGTTGATAATGAATTTATTCACTCTGATACTTAGAGTTTGTCAATTTTATCCGATGTATCTGGCAAAGGATGTTGATAAAAGAAATTTATTCATTGTAACACTTGGAATTTGTCAATTTTAATCCTATATATCCGAGAAAAGGATGTTGATATAGAATTTAGTCACTCTGATACTTAGATTTTGTCAATTTTATCAGACATATCCGATAAAGGATATTGTTATAGCATTTATTCATTCTGAAATTTAGATTTTGTCAATTTTATGCAACATATCCGACAAAGGATGTTGATAATGAATTTATTCATTCTGAAATTCATGTTTTGTCAATTTTATCTTATATATCCGACAAAAGGATGTTGATAAAAAATTTTTTCACTCTGACACTTAGATTCTTTCAATTTTATCCTATGTATCCGAGAAAAGGATGTTGATATAGAATTTAGTCACTCTGATACTTAGATTTTGTCAATTTTATCTGACATATCCGATAAAGGATGTTGTTAAAGCATTTATTTATTCTGCAAATTTATATTTTGTCAATTTTATTTGATGTATCTGACAAAGGATGTTGATTAAAAAAATGTATTCACTCTGGCACTTATATTTTATCAATTTTATTCGATGTATCTGGCATAGGATGTTGTTAAAAAAATATTCACTCTGATACTTAGATTTTGTCAATTTTATCCAACATATCAGACAAAGGATGTTGATAATGAATTTATTAATTCTGAAATTTAGATTTTGTCAATTTTATCCGATGTATCTGCCAAAGGATGTCGATAGAAAAAATTATTCACTCTAACACTTAGAATTTGTCAATTTTATCCTATGTATCTGAGAAAAGTATGTTGATATAGAATTTAGTCACTCTGAAATTTAGATTATGTCAATTTTATTCGACAAATCCGATAAAGGATGTTGTTAAAGCATTTATTCATTCTGAAATTTAGATTTTGTCAATTTTATTTGACGTATCTGCCAAAGGATGTTGATAAAAAAAATTATTCACTCTAACACTTAGAATATGTCAATTTTATCCTATGTATCCGAGAAAAGAATGTTTATATAGAATTTAGTCACTCTTATACTTAGATTTTTTCAATTTTATCCGACAAATCCAATAAAGGATGTTGTTAAAGAATTTTTTCATTCTGAAATTTAGATTTTGTCAATTTTATCCGATGTATCTTCCAAAGGATGTTGATAAAAAAAATTATTCACTCTGACCCTTATATTTTGTCAATTTTATCCGACATATCCGACAAAGGATGTTGATATAGAATTTATTCATTCTGAAATTTAGATTATGTCAATTTTATCCGCCACTTTTATATTTTATAATTTTATTTGATGTATTTGGCAAAGGATGTTGATAAAAAAAATATTCACTCTGATACTTAGATTTTGTCAATTTTATCCGACATATCCGACAAAGGATGGTGATAATGAATTTATTCATTCTAAAATTTAGATTTTGTCAACTTTATTTGATTTATCTGACAAAGGATGCCGATAAAAAAATTTATTCCCACTGACACTTAGATTCTGTCAATTTTATCCTATGTATCCGAGAAAAGGATGTTGATATAGAATTCAGTCACTCTGATACTTAGATTTTGTCAATTTTATTTGATGTATCTGACAAAGGATGTTGATAAAAAAATTTTATTCACTCTGACACTTATATTTTATCAATTTTATTCGATGTATCTGGCAAGGGATGTTGTTATAAAAATTATTCACTCCGATACTTAGATTTTGTTAATTTTATCTGACATATCCGACAAAACGATGTCAATAATGAATTTTTTCATTCTGAAATTTAGATTTTGTCAATTTTATTTGCTGTATCTGACAAATGATGTTGATACAAAAATTTATTCACACTGACACTTAGATTTTGTCAATTTTATCCTATGTATCCGAGAAAAAGATGTTGATATAGAATTTAATCACTCTGATACTTAGATTTTGTCAATTTTATCCGACATATCTGATAAAGGATGTTGTTAAGGCATTTACTCGTTCTGAAATTTAGATTTTGTCAATTATATTTGAAGCATCTGACAAAGGATGTTGATAGAAAAATTTATTCACTCTTACACTCATATTTTATCAATTTTATTCGATGTATCTGGCAAAGGATGTTGTTAAAATAAATTTTCACTCTGATACTTAGATTTTGTCAATTTTATCCAACATATCCGACAAAAGATGTTGATAATGAATTTATTCATTCTGAAATTTAGATTTTGTCAATTTTATTTGATGTGTCTGACAAAGAATGTTGATAAAAAAATTTATTCACTCTAACACTTATATTTTATTAATTTTATTCGATGTATCTGGCAAAGGATGTTGATAAAAAATTTAGTCACTCTGATACTTAGATTTTGTTAATTTTAGCTGACATATCCGATAAAGGATGTTGTTAAAGCATTTATTCATTCTGAAATTTAGATTATGTCAATTTTATTTGATGTATCTGACAAAGGATGTTGATAATGAATTTATTCACTCTGACACTTACCAAAAAATGGTATTCCAACTCTTGCATTTCAAGGAAAGAAATCCAAAATCAAGAGATTGTTACTGTGACAAGGTAAACCACAACAAAACACTACTGAAATATTCCAACTGTTGCATTTCAACGAAAGAAATCCAAAAATTAACTTTGAAAAATCAAGCGAATGTAACTGCGACAAAGTAAACCACGACAAAACACTACTGAAATATTCCAACTGTTGCATTTCAACGAAAGAAATCCAAAATGAACTTTGAAAAAAATCAAGAGTTCATTTCATTTCACGAAAGAAATTCAAAATGAACTTTGAAAAATCAAGAGAATGTAACTGTGACCAGGTAAAGCACAACAAGACACTACTTAATTATTCCAAGTCTTGCATTTAAAGAAAAGAAATCCACATCTAGATATGAAAAAACAAGAGAATGTAACTGTGATAATTTAAACCATAAGAAGACACTACTAAAATATTCCAACTCTTGCATTTCACGAAAGAAATTCAAAATGAACTTGGAAAAATCAAGAGAATGTAACTGTGACAAGGTAAAGCACAACAAAACACTACTGAAATATTCCACTTAGATTCTGTCAATTTTATCCCATGTATTCGAGAAAGGGTTGATAATGTAGAATTTAGTTACTCTGATACTTAGGTTTTGTCAATTTTATCCGACATATCTGATAAAGGATGTTGATAAAGCATTTACTAACTCTGATACTTAGATTTTATCCATTTTATTTGATGTATCTGGGAAAGTACGTTTTTAAAAAATTATATTCACTCTAACACTTATTATTTATCTATTTTTTTTGATATATCTGGAAAAGGTAATTGATAAAAAATTTAGTCACTCTGATGCTTAGATTTTGTCAAATTTAGCCACCATATTCGATAAATGATGTTGTTAAAGCATTTATTCATTCTGAAATTTAGATTTTGTCAATTTCATTTTATGTAACTTCCAAAGGATGTTGATAATGAATTTATTCACTCTGACACTTTCCGAAAAATGGTATTCCAACTCTTGCATTTCAAGGAAAGAAATCCGAAATGAACTTTGAAAAATACAGAGAATGTAACTGTGGCAAGGTAAACCATAACAAAACACTACTGAAATATTCCAACTGTTGCATTTCAACGAAAGAAATCCAAAAATTAACTTTGAATAATCAAGCGAATGTAACTGCGACAAAGTAAACCACGACAAAACACTACTGAAATATTCCAACTCTTGCATTTCAACGAAAGAAATCCAAAATGAACTTTGAAAAAAATCAAGAGAATATAACTGTGACAAGGTGAACCATGACAAAACACTACTGATATATTCCAACTCTTGCATTTCAACGAAAGAAATCCAAAATAAATTTTGAAAATCAAGAGAATGTAAATGTGACAAGGTAAACCACGACAAAACACTACTTAAATATTCTAACTCTTATATTTCGATGAAAGAAATTCAAATTGAACTTCGAAAATTCAAAGTAATTTAGCCTCGAAAGTGTGAATCACAACAAGAAACTATTTCAATACTACAACTCTTTCATCTAAACAAAAGAAACTAAAAACAAATTTTTAAAAATCAAGGAAATTTTGCTGTGAGAGGGCAAAGTTCAACGAGACACTAATGAAATATTGCAATTCTTGACTTTCAAGGCAAGAAATTAAAATTGTACTTTCAAAAATAATGAGAATGTAACTGTGACAAGGTAAACCCCGACAGAACACTACTGAAATATTCCAACTCTTGCATTTCACGAAAGAAGTTCAAAATGAACTTTGAAAAATCAAGAGAATGTAACTATGACATAGTAAAACATGACAAAACACTACTGAAATATTCCAACTCTTGCATTTCACGAAAGAAATTCAAAACAAACTTTGAAAAATCAAGATAATATAACTGTGACAAGGCAAACAACGGCAAAACACTTCTGAAATGTTCAAAATCTTCCATTTCACGAATGAAATCCAAAATGAACTTGAAAAAATTAAGAGAATGTAACTGTGACATGGTAAACCACGACAAAACACTACTGAAATATTCCGACTATTGCATTTCACGAAGGAAAATCAAAATGACCTTATAAAAATCAAGTTAATGCAACTTTGATATGGTAAAACACGAATAACCACTACTTAAATATTCCAACTAATGCATTTCATAAAATATGATCAAATTGAAATTTGAAATAATATGAGAATGCTAGAGTGACATATTAAACCCCAATAAAACACTACTGAAATATTCCAACTCTTGCATTTCACGAAATAAATTCAAAAAGAACTTTGAAAAATCAAGAGAGTTTAACTGTGACAATGTAAAGCACAATAAAACACTACTTAAATATTCCAACTCTTGCATTTCAACGAAAGAAATCAAAAATGAACTTTGAAAAATCAAGAGAATGTAACTGTGACAAGGTGAAGCACTATAAGACACTACTTAAATATTCCAACTCTTGCATTTCACGACAGAAATTCAAAATGAACTTGAAAAAATCAAGAGAATGTAACTATGACATAGTAAACAACTACAAAACACTACTAAAATATTTAAACTCTTGCATTTCACGAAAGAAATTTAAAATGAACTTTGAAAAATAAAGAGAATCTAACTGTTACAAGGTAAACCACAACAAGACACTACTGAAATATTCCAACTCTTGCATTTCAAGGAAAGAAATCCAAAATGAACTTTGAAAAATCAAGAGAATATAACTGTGACAAGGTAAAGCACAACAATACACTGCTGAAATATTCCAACTCTTGCATTTGACGAAAGAAATTCAAAATGAATGTTGGAAAATAAATAGAAGGTAACTGTGACATGGTAAACCACGACAAAACACTACTGAAATATTCCAACTCTAGCATTTCACGAAAGAAATTCAAAATGAACTTTGAAAAATCAAGAGAATGTAACTGTGACAAGGTAAACCACGACAAAACACTACTGAAGTATTCCAACTGTTGAATTTCATGAAAGAAATTCAAAATGAACTTTGAAAAATCAAGAGAATGTAACTGTGACAAGGTAAACCACGACAAAACACTACTGAAATATTCCAACTCATGCATTTCACGAAAGAAATTCAAAATCAACTTTGAAAAATCAAGATAATGTAACTGTGATAAGGTAAACCACAACAAAACACTACTGAAATATTCCCACTCTTGCATTTCACGAAAGAAGTTCAAAATAAACTTTGAAAAATCAAGAGAATGTAACTGTGACAAGGTAAAGCACAACAAAGTACTACTGAAATATTCCAACTCTTGCGTTTCAACGAATGAAATCAAAAATGAACTTTGAAAAATCAAGAGAATGTAACTGTGACAAGGTAAAGCACATTAAGACACTACTGAAAGATTCCAACTCTTGCATTTCACGACAGAAATTCAAAATGAACTTTGAAAATTCAAGAGAATGTAACTATGACATGGTAAACCACGACAAAACACTACTGAAATTTTCCAACTCTTGTATTTCACGAAAGAAATTCAAAATGAACTTTGAAAAATCAAGAGAATGTAACTGTGACAAGGTAAAGCACAACAAAACACTACTGAAATATTCCAACTCTTGTATTTCAACGAAAGAAATCCAAAATGAACTTTTCAAAATCAAGAGAATGTAGCTGTGACAAGGTAAAGCACAACAAGACACTACTGAAATATTCCAACTCTTGCATTTCACGAAAGAAATTCAAAATGAACTTCGAAAAATCAAGAGAATGTAACTGTGACAAGGTAAAGCACAACAAAACACTACTGAAATATTCCAACTCTTTTATTTAAACGAAAGAAATCCAAAATGAATTTTGAAAAATCAAGAGAACGTAACTGTGACAGGGTAAAGTACAACAAGACACTACTGAAATATTCCAACTCTTGCATTTCAAGGCAAAAAATTAAAAATGTACATTGAAAAATAATGAAAATTTAAATGTCAAAAGGTAAAGCAAGAAAAAGCACTATTTAAATATCCAAACTCTTGAATTTCACGAAAGAAATTCAAAATGAACTTAGAAAAATCAAGAGAATGTAACTGTGACATAGAAAACCACGACAAAACACTACTGAAATATTCCAACTCTTGCATTTCACGAAAGAAATTCAAAATGAACTTTGAAAAAACAAGAGAATGTAAATGTGACATGGTAAACCATGACAAAACACTACAGAAATATTCCGACTCTTGCATTTCACGAAAGAAATTCAAAATGAACTTTGAAAAATCAAGAGAATGTAACTGAGACAAGGTAAAGCACAACAAGACACTACTTAAATATTCCAACTCCAGCATTTCAAGGAAAGAAATCCAAAATGAACTTTGAAAAATCAAG
Organism: Artemia sp. Qi Xiang Cuo; assembly: GCF_049724085.1. Classification (NCBI taxonomy): domain Eukaryota; kingdom Metazoa; phylum Arthropoda; class Branchiopoda; order Anostraca; family Artemiidae; genus Artemia; species Artemia sp. Qi Xiang Cuo. The sequence continues at coordinate 65,754,540 of NC_142806.1, read as the reverse complement.
AGAATGTAACTGTGACAAGGTAAACCACGACAAAACACTACTGAAATATTCCAACTCTTGCATTTCACGAAATAAGTCCAAAATGAACTTTGAAAAATCAATAGAATGTAACTATGACATAGTAAAACAAGACAAAACACTACTGAAATATTCCAACTCTTGAATTTCACGAAAGAAATTCAAAATAAACTTTGAAAAATCATCATAATATAACTGTCACATTGTAAAACACGAAGAAACACTACGTAAATATTCCAACTCTTGCATTTCATAAGAGAAATTCAAAATGAACTTTTAAAAATTAAGAGGATGCAACTGTGAAAAGGTAAAGCCAGACGAAACACTACTGAAATATTCCAACTATTGCATTTCACGAAAGAAATTCAAAATGAAGTTTGAAAAATCAAGAGAATGTAACTGTGACATGGTAAACCACGACAAAACACTACTGAAATATTCCAACTCTTGCATTTCACGAAAGAAATTCAAAATGAACTTTGAAAAATCAAGAGAATGTAACTGTGACAAGGTAAAGCACAACAAAGCACTAGTGAAATATTCCAACTCTTGCATTTCAACGAAAGAAATTCAAAATGAACTTTGAAAAATTAAGAGAATGTAACTGTGACAAGGTAAAGCACAATAAGACACTACTGAAATATTCCAACTCTTGCATTTCACGACAGAAATTCAAAATGAACTTTGAAAAATCAAGAGAATGTAACTATGACATGGTAAACCACGACAAAACACTACTGAAATATTCCAACTCTTGCATTTCAATAAAGAAATTCAAAATGAACTTTGAAAAATCAAGAGAATTTAACTGTGACAAGGTAAAGCACGACAAAACACTACTGAAATATTCCAACTATTGCATTTCAACGAAAGAAATCCAAAATGAACTTTGAAAAATCAAAAGAATGTAACTGAGACAAGGTAAAGCACAACAAGACAATACTGAAATATTCCAACTCTTGCATTTCACGAAAGAAATTGAAAATAAACTTCGAAAAATCAAGGGAATGTAACTGTGAAAATGTAAAGCACAACAAAACACTACTTAAATATTCCAACTATTTTATTTCAACGAAAGAAATCCAAAATGAACTTTGAAAAATCAAGAGAATGTAACTGCGACAAGGTAAAGCACAACAAGACACTACTGAAATATTCCAACTCTTGCATTTCAAGGAAAGAAATCCAAAATGAACTTTGAAAAATCAAGAGAATGTAACTGTGACAAGGTAAACCACGACAAAACTACTGAAATATTCCAACTCTTGCATTTCACGAAAGAAATTAAAAATGAATTTTGAAAAATCAAGAGAAGGTAATTGTGACATAGTAACCACGATAAAACACTAATGAAATAATCCAACTCTAACATTTCACGAAAAAAATTCAAAATTAACTTTGAAAAATCAAGAGAATGTAACTGTGACAAGGTAAACCACGACAAAACACTACTGAATTATTCCAACTCTTGAATTTAATGATAGAAATCCAAAATGAACTTTGAAAAATTAAGAAAATTTAACTGTGACAAAGTAAACAACGACAAAACACTACTGAAATATTCCAACTCATGCATTTCACGAAAGAAATTCAAAATGAACTTTGAAAAATAAAGAGAATGTAACTGCGACAAGGTAAACCACTACAAAACACTACTGAAATATTCCAACTCTTGCATTTCACGAAGGAAATTCAAAATGAACTTTGAAAAATCAAGAGAATGTAACTGTGACAAGGTAAAGCACAACAAAGTACTACTGAAATATTCCAACTCTTGCATTTCAACGAATGAAATCCAAAATGAACTTTGAAAAATCAAGAGAATGTAACTGTGACAAGGTAAAGCACAACAAGACACTACTGAAAGATTCCTACTCTTGCATTTCACGAAAGAAATTCAAAATGAACTTTGAAAAATCAAGAGAATGTAACTCTGACATGGTAAACCACGACAAAACACTACTGAAATATTCCAACTCTTGCATTTCACGATAGAAATCCAAAATGAGCTTTTAAAAATCGAGAGAATGTAATAGTGACAAGATAAACTACAACGAAACACTACTGAATTATTCCAACTCTTGCATTTCAACGAAAGAAATCGAAAACGAACTTTGCAAAATCATGAGAATGTAACAGTTACAAGGCAAAGCACAGCAAAACACTACTGAAATATTCCAACTCTTGAATTTCAAGAAAGAAATTCAAAATGAACTTCGAAAAATCAGGGGAATGTAACTGTGACAATGTAAAGTACAACAAAACAATACTGAAATATTCCAACTCTTTTATTTAAACGAAAGAAATCCAAAATGAACTTTGAAAAATCAAGAGAATATAACTGCGACAAGGTAAAGCACAGCAAGACACTACTGAAATATTCCAATTCTTGTATTTCACGAAAGAAATTCAAAATGAACTTTGAAAAATCAAGAGAATGTAATTGTGACAAGGTAAAGCATGACAAAACACTACTAAAATATTCCAACTCTTGCATTTCAACGAAAGAAATTCAAAATAAACTTTGAAAAATCAAGAGAATGTAACTGTGACATGGTAAACCACAACAAAACACTACTGAAATAATCCAACTCTTGCATTTCACGAAAGAAATTCAAAATGAACTTTGAAAAAACAAGAGAATGTAACTGTGACAAGGTAAACCACGAAAAAACACTAATGAAATATTCCAACTCTTGCATTTCACGGAAGAAAATCAAAATGAACTTTGAAAAATCAAGAGAATGTAAGTGTGACATGGTAAACCATGACAAAACACTACTGAAATATTCCGACTGTTGCATTTCACGAAAGAAATTCAAAATGAACTTTGAAAAAATCAAGAGAATGTAACTGTGACAAGGTAAACCACGATTAAACACTTCTGAAATATTCCAACTATTTCATTTCACGAAAGAAATTTAAAATGAACTTTGAAAAATCAAGAGTATGTAACTTTGACAAGGTAAACCACCACAAAACACTACTGAAATATTCCAAATCTTGCATTTCACGAAAGAAATTCAAAATGAACTTTGAAAAATCAAGAGAGTGTAACTGTGACAAGGTAAAGCACAACAAAGCACTACTGAAATATTCCAACTCTTTCATTTCAACGAAAGAAATCCAAAATGAACTTTGAAAAATCAAGAGAATGTAACTGTGACAAGGTTAAGCACAACAAGACACTACTGAAATATTCCAACTCTTGCATTTCACGAAAGAAATTCAAAATGAACTTTGAAAAATCAAGAGAATGTAACTATGACATGGTAAACCACGACAAAACACTACTGAAATATTCCAACTCTTGCATTTCACGAAAAAAATTCAAAATGAACTTTGAAAAATCAAGTGAATGTAACTTTGACAAGGTAAAGTACAACAAAACACTACTGAAATATTCCAACTCTTTTATTTAAACGAAAGAAATCCAAAATGAATTTTGAAAAATCAAGAGAATGTAACTGCGACAAGGTAAAGCACAACAAGACACTACTGAAATATTCCAATTCTTGAATTTCAAGGATGGAAATCCAAAATGAACTTTGAAAAATCAAGAGAATGTAACTGTGACAAGGTAAACCCCGACAAAACACTACTGAAATATTCCAAATCTTGCATTTCACGAAATAAATACAAAATTAACTTCGAAAAATTAAGAGAATGTAACTATTACAAAGTAAACAAAGACAAAACACTACTGAAGTATTACAATAATTTAATTTCACAAAAGAAAATCAAAATGAACTTCGAAAAAATCAAGTGAATGTAAATGTGACAAGGTAAACCACGACAAAACACTACTGAAATATTCCAACTCTTGCATTCCACGAAAGAAATTCAAAATGAACTTTGAAAAATCAAGAGAATGTAACTGTGACATGGTAAACCATGACAAAACACTACTGAAATATTCCGACTCTGGCATTTCACGAAAGAAATTCAAAATGAACTTTGAAAAATCAAGAAAATGTAACTGTGACAAGGTAAACCACGACAAAACACTTCTGAAATATTCCAACTCTTTCATTTCACTAAAGAAATTCAAAATGAACTTTGAAAAATCAAGAGAATGTAACTGTGACAAAGTAAACCACGACGAAACACTACTGAAATCTTCCAACTCTTGCATTTCACGAAAGAAATTCAAAAGCAACTTTGAAAAATCAAGAGAATGTATCTTTGACAAGGTAAAGAATAATAAAGCACTACTGAAATATTACAACTCTTGCATTTCAACGAAAGAAATCCAAAATGAAATTTTAAAAATCAAGAGAATGTAACTGACAAGGTAAAGCACAATAAGACACTACTGAAATATTCCGACTCTTGCATTTCACGACAGAAATTCAAAATGAACTTTGAAAAATCAAGAGAATGTAACTATGACATGGTAAACCACGACAAAACACTACTGAAATATTCCAACTCTTGCATTTCACGAAAGAAATTCAAAATAAACTTAGAAAAATCAGCTGAATGTAATAGTGACACTTTAAAGCAAAACAAAACCCTACTGAATTATTTCAACTCTTGCAATTTAACTAAAGAAATACAAAACTAAATTTGAAAAATCATGAGAATGTAGCTTTGACAAGGTAAAGCACGATGAAACGCTACTAAAATATTCCAATTGTTGCATTTCAAGGTAAGAAATTCAAATGGAACTTTGAAAAATTAAGAGAATGTAACTGTGACAAGGTAAACCACGACAAAACACTACTGAATTTAAGTTGGTTTCATCTGATTCGAAGACATGTAAAAAAAAAGTTGAAAAAAATATATCATGTTAAAAAAAAGGGGAGGAGGGGGGGCCAAAAGGTTGGAGGGAGGGGGCGCCCCTCGAGTTTGAGGATAAGGGACCTTTGGGGAGTGGATGTCTCTGCTGGTTAGGGTCGTTGGTGCTTATTATCCTTGATGGTTCTTACTCGCATACACCTTACTACTTGATTTGCAAGGATTTCTAAGGTTTGTTCTGAATTTCATTATTAAAATTCTTTTCTTACCATCTACATCTCTCTTAGTATAAACTTTTTAGTCGACTAAAACGTTAGACCCTATTTTAAATTGACAACACTGTTCAAACATCACTTATGTATTATACAGTACACAATCAACCCATCTCCCCCAAAAAATATTTTATTTAGAGATTTCATGTTAAAAAATTATCCAATCACTAATTAGAATCAATCACACTCCTATAATTCAAAACATTAATTAATATCGTTCAAAGTGTCCAATTTGCGAATTTCTTATACCTTTTTGCAAAAATGTCAATCAAAACAATTCCTAAATACGCAATTTGACAATCTCTAGTTTTCGATTTAAAAAAAAACAGCGGGGAATCCCCGCTCGTAATTGCTATCACTTTAACCCTTTTTCTCCATCGTCAAGTACATGCTCTGGAAAGGTGCCATGGAACGTAAACCCTTAGAATAGCATAGGAAGGAACATAAACCCTTAGAATAGCATGGGAGGGAACATAAGCCCTTATAAAAGCATGGGAGGGAATATAAGCCCTTAGAATAGCATGGGAGGGAACATAAACCCTTAGAATAGCATGGGAGGGAACATAAACCCTTATAATAGCATGGGAGGGAATATAAACCCTTAGAATAACATTGGAGGGAACATAAGCCCTTATTATAGCTTGGGAGGGAAAATAATCCACTCAAATCCATAAGTACATTCTCTGGAAAGACACCAAGGAACATAAGGCAAGCAAATCCATAAGTACATGCTCTGGAAATGTTTTCCTATAAGTCTCGGCAAATAGCATGGCAATTTCTATATGTCTAAGCAAAATGGTAGGTACTACTCTACTTGCCCCAGGATATATAAGGCTTTTATTGTTATGTAAAGAGAAGTCATATAAACTTCAGATGTGGCTAATTTGATTGGATATTGAAAGTTCTTGTGTCCTTCTTATTTGCCGAAAGGGTTCGGAGGGCATCTCCCCCCCCTACACACACTGGTTTTTCCAAATGCATCCGATCAAAATTTTGAGCTTCCCAGTTTGTGTGAAGTAGTCCAACGATCAGATAACAAAAGTTTCGTGGTCAACAATCCCCCCCCCAAAAAAAACTCGGGGAGGGGCCTTAACTTATGCTTTGGAGGCATATAAGGTTTTAATGGAAGAGATGGTCGTATTAACTTTGGAGGGGACTCAAATGACAAGCCCCCTCGTATTAAATCCGACCCCCCTAATATCCTCGCATTTGCAGCACAAAAGGGAAGTTCTTCTAGAATGGTTCTTATAGAAGGAATGCTCGAATAAACTTCAAAGAGGGCTTCTTTGATTTAAAATTGAAAGTTTTAGTTCACTTTTATAGAGCCAAAAATAGGGATTGGTTATTACATACTGATGTTACATGGTTTTTCTCACCGAGGATGATTTTTCATGGTTTTTGTCACTGAGGATGTTTTTTCATGGTTTTTCTCATTGTTTGATGGATGTCAACATAAGTTCAACAACATTGCTGAATGTAGACATCTGGTTATTGGATGATTTTTTGATGGTTATGTGTGTTTGTCAATTTATTTGTTGTTTTCTTGGATGTCAACATAAGTCCAGCAACAACTTTGATGTAGACATCTGGTTATTGGATGATTATTTGATGGTTATGAGTGTTAGTTAATTTATTTGTTGTTTTCTTAGATGTCAACAACAATTGCTGGATGTTTCTTGGATTTCAACAACAATTGCTGGATGTTTCTTGGATGTCAACAACAAATGCTGGATATAGACATCAGGTTATTGGATGGTTGTTTGATGGTTATGAGCGTTGGTCAATTTGTTTGTTGTTTTCTTTGGATATAGTGATAAGTTCAGCAACAACTTGGATGTAGACATCTGATTATTGGATTGTTGTTTGATGGTTATGTGTGTTTGTCAATTTGTTTGTTGTTCTATTTGGATGTCAACAACAACTGCTGGATGTTTCTTGGATGTCAACAACAATTGCTGGATGTTTCTTGGATGTCAACAACAATTGCTGGATGTTTCTTGGATGTCAACAACAATTGCTGGATCTTTCTTGGATGTCAACAACAATTATTGGATGTTTCTTGGATGTCAACAACAATTGCTGGATATTTCTTGGATGTCAACAACAATTGCTGGATGTAGACATTTGGTTATTGGATGGTTGTTTAATGGTTATGAGTGTTGGTCAATTTGTTTGTTGTTTTCTTTGGATGTAGTCATAAGTTCAACAACAACTTGGATGTAGACATCTGGTTATTGAATGGTTGTTTGATGGTTATATGTGTTGGTCAATTTGTTTGTTGTTTTATTTGGGTGTCAACATAAGTTCAACAACAACTTGGATGTAGACATCTGGTTATTGGATGGTTGTTTGATAGTTATGTGTGTTGGTCAATTTGTTTGTTGTTTTCTTTGGATGTCAACATAAGTTCAAAAACAAATTGGATGTAGACATCTGGTTATTGGATGGTTGTTTGATGATTATATTCACCCTTCATATTTGTGCCATAGTTAGAGTTGAAGTTTGGTTTAGTTATAGTTAAGAGTTTAGAGTTTTAGCTTAGAGTCTTGGCTTAGAGTTTTAGTTAGAGTTCTAGTTCAGTATAGTCTTAGTTAAGAGTTTAGAGTTTTAGCCTAGAGTCATACCTTAGAGTTTTAGTTAGAGTTGAAGTTTAGTTTAGTTATAGTTAAGAGTTTAGAGTTTTAGCTTAGAGTCATAGCTTAGAGTTTTAGTTAGAGTTCTATTTTAGTTTAGTTTTAGTCGAGAGTTTTAGCTTAGAGTTTTAGCCTAGAGTCTTAGCTTAGAGTTGAAGTTTAGTTTAGTTATAGTTAAGAGTTTAGAGTTTTAGCTTAGAGTTATATCTTAGAGTTTTAGTTAGAGTTCTAGTTTAGTTTAGTTTTAATTAAGAGCTTAAAGTTTTAGCCTAGAGTCTTAGCTTAGAGTATTAGTTAGAGTTAAAGTTTAGTTTAGTTATTTTTAAGAGTTTAGAGTTTTAGCTTAAAGTCTTAGCTTAGAGTTTTAGTTAGAGTTCTAGTTTGGTTTAGTTTTAGTTAAGAGTTTTAGCTTATAGTTTTAGCCTATAGTCTTAGCTTATAGTTGAAGTTTAGTTTCGTCATAGTTAAAAGTTTAGAGTTTTAGATTAGAGTCTTAGCTTAGAGTTTCAGTTAGAGTTCTAGTTAGAGTTCTAAAACTTGCTACTTCAAGCTGAAAATGTGTTATCACTGAAGAAAAGTGTTATTTCGAAGAGAAATTTGAGTTTGTTAAGTACAAGTATGTTAATATTAAGGAAAACTTGATGATTCGAAGTAAAAATCTGTTAGTGGTAATTAAACGTTTGGTAGAATTAAAGGAGAATGTTGTTACTTTGAAGAGAAGATTTGTTAGAGTTAATTAAAACTTGCTACTTGTGACAGAAAAGTTTTTATTAACATCAAAGAAAAGTTACTTCTGAGAAAAAATATGCTATCTTTGGCAGAAAACTTGCTAGTTCGAACTGAAAACTTGTTATCACTGACCAAAACATGATTTCTACGAGAAAATTGTGTGTGTTAAGTAAACATTTGGTGGTATTAAAGAAAAATGTTGTTACTTTGATACCCAAATTTAAAGTTCATGTGATTTTATTAATAATATTTGATTTTTTTTTTTATAAAGTTGGGTTTTAGTTTTCGGAAATAAGAACGCTCATGCTTAAAATACATGTGATTTTATTAATAATATTTGATTTTTAAATAACGTTGAGTTTTAGTTTTCAGAAAGGTTGATACAGTTTGAGACATTTTAGAGGATGATTTGGGCGAAACGGAGTGAGACATTTGAATTGACTTAGCTTTACTTCGTGGCTGCGTTCTTTATAATACACTTGGTTGTGTAAAATGGGTTTCGGGGGACATTAAGAAAGGAACTTGTTCTGAAAAGATATAAAAAAAAGACTTTTGAAAGTATTGCTTGGTAGTCGGGTATTCAAAAAGCCATAAAGTAGAGTTGTGGGTGAAAAGAATGAGTACTTCAAGTTTTAAAATTGGTTTAGGGGGGACATTAAGAAAAGAACTTGTTCTGAAAAGATATAAAAAAAGCCTTTTCAAAGTATTCCTTGGTGTTGGGGTATTCAAAAAGCCATAAAGTAGAGTTGTGGGTGAAAAGAATGAGTACTTCAAGTTTTTAAAATTGGTTTAGGGGGGGGGCATTAAGAAAAGAACTTGTTCTGGAAAGATATAAAAAAAGCCCTTTGAAAGTATTTCTTGGTGTTGGGGTATTCAAATAGTCAAAGTTGAGTTGTAGGTGAAAAGAATGAGTACTTCAAGTTGTAAAATTGGTTTAGGGAGACATTAAGAAAAGAACTTGTTCTGAAAATATAAAAAAAGCCTTTTGAAAGTATTGCTTGGTGTTGAAGTATTCAAAAAGCCATAGAGTAGAGTTGTGGGTGAAAAAAATGAGTACTTCAAGTTGTAAAATTGGTTTGGGGGACATTAAGAAAAGAACTTGTTCTGAAAAGCTTCAACTCTAACTAAAACTCTAGGCTAAAACTCTAAACTCTTAACTAAAAGTAAACTAAACTGGACTCTAACTAAAACTCTAAGTTAGGACTCTAAGCTAAAACTCTAAACTCTTAACTATAACCAAACTAAACTTCAACTCTAAGCTAAAACGCTAGGCTAAGAATCTAAGTTATAACTCTTAACTAAGACTAAACTAAACTAGAACTCTAACTAAAACTCTAAGCAATGACTCTAAGCTAAAACTCTAAACTCTTAACTATAACTAAACTAAACTTCAACTCTAACTAAAACTCTAAGGTATGACTCTAGGCTAAAACTCTAAACTCTTAACTAATACTATACTGAACTAGAACTCTAACTAAAACTCTAAGCCAAGACTCTAAGTTAAAACTCTAAACTCTTAACTATAACTAAACCAAACTTCAACTCTAACTATGGCACAAATATGAAGGGTGAATATAATCATCAAACAACCATCCAATAACCAGATGTCTACATCCAAGTTGTTGTTGAACTTATGTTGACATCCAAAGAAAACAACAAACAAATTGACCAACACTCATAACCATCAAACAACTATCCAATAACCAGATGTCTACATCCAGCAATTGTTGTTGACATCCAAGAAACATCCAGCAATTGTTGTTGACAGCCAAGAAACATCCAAAAATTGCTGTTGACATCCAAGAAACATCCAGCAATTGTTGTTGACATCCAAGAAACATCCAGCAATTGTTGTTGACATCCAAGAAACATCCAGCAATTGTTGTTGACATCCAAGAAACATCCAGCAATTGTTGTTGACTTCCAAAGAGAACAACAAACAAATTGACCAACACACATAACCATCAAACAACCATCCAATAATCAGATGTCTACATCCAAGTTGTTGTTGAACTTATGTTGACATCAATAGAAAACACCAAACAAATTGACTAACACACATAACCATCAAACATCCATCCAATAACCAGATGTCTACATCCAAGTTGTTGTTGAACTTATGACTATATCCAAAGAAAACAACAAAAAAATTGGCCAACGCTCATAACCATCAAACAACCATCCAATAACCTGATGTCTATATCCAGCAATTGTTTTGACATCCAAGAAACATCCAGCAATTGTTGTTGACATCCAAGAAACATCCAGCAATTGTTGTTGACATCCAAGAATACAACAAATAAATTGACTAACGCTCGTAACCATCAAATAATCATCCAATAACCAGATGTCTACATCCAAGTTGTTGTTGGACTTATGTTGACATCCAAGAAAACAACAAATAAATTGACAAACACACATAACCATCAAACAATCATCCAATAACCAGATGTCTACATTCGGCAATGTTGTTGAACTTATGTTGACATCCATCAAACAATGAGAAAAACCATGAAAAAAAGTCCTCAGTGACAAAAACAATGAAAAATCATCCTCAGTGAGAAAAACCATGTAACATCAGTATGTAATAACCAATCCCTATTTTTGGCTCTATAAAAGTGAACTAAAACTTTCAATTTTAAATCAAAGAAGCCCTCTTTGAAGTTTATTCGAGCATTCCTTCTATAAGAACCATTCTAGAAGAACTTCCCTTTTGTGCTGCAAATGCGAGGATATTAGGGGGGTCGGATTTAATACTAGGGGGCTTGTCATTTGAGTCCCCTCCAAAGTTAATACGACCATCTCTTCCATTAAAACCTTATATGCCCCCAGAGCATAAGTTAAGGCTCCTCCCCGAGTTTTTTTTTTTTGGGGGGGGGGATTGTTGACCTCGAAGATTTTGTTATCTGATCGTTGGACTACTTCACACAAACTGGCAATCTCAAAATTCTGATCGGATGCATTTGGAAAAAACAGTGTGTGTAGGGGGGGGGAGATGCCCTCCGATCCCTTTCGGCTAATAAAAAGGAAACAAGAACTTTCAATATCCAATCAAATGAGCCACATATGAAGTTTATATGACTTCTCTTTACATAACAATAAAAGCCTTATATATCCTGGGGCAAGTAGAGTAGTACCTACCATTTTGCTTAGACATATAGGAATTGCCATGCTATTTGCCGAGACATATAGGAAAAACATTTCCAGAGCATGTACTTATGGATTTGTTTGCCTTATGTTCCTTGGTGTCTTTCCAGAGCATGTACTTATGGATTTGGTTGGATTATGTTCCCTACCATGCTAATTATAAGGGTTTATGTCCCCTCCCATGTTATTCTAAGGGTTTATATTCCCTCCCATGCTATTTTAAGGGCTTATGTTCCCTCCCATGCTATTATAAGGGTTTATGTTCCCTCCCATGCTATTCTAAGGGTTTATGTTTCCTCCCATTCAATGCTAAGGGCTTATATTCCCTCCCATGCTATTTTCAGGGTTTATATTCCCTCCCATGCTATTCTAAGGGTTTATGTTCCTTCCTATGCTATTCTAAGGGTTTACGTTCCTTGGGCACCTTTCCAGAGCATGTACTTGACGATGGAGAAAAAGGGTTAAAGTGATTAGCAATTACGAGCGGGGATTCCCCGCTGTTTTTTTTTTTTATCGGAAACTATAGATTTTCAAATTGCGTATTTGGGATTTGTTTTGATTGACGTTTGTGCAAAAAGGGATAAGGAATTCCCAAATTGGACACTATGAACGATATTAATTCATGTTTTGAATAATAGGAGTGTGATTGATTCTAAATAGTGATTGAAAAATTTCTTAACATTAAATCTCTTAATAAAATATTTTTTGGGGGAGATGGGTTGATTGTGTACTGTATAATACACAAGTGATGTTTGAACAGTGTTGTCAATTTAAAATAGGGTCTAACGTTTTAGTATACTAAAAACTTGATACTAAGAGAGATGTAGATGGTAAGAAAAGAATTCTAATAATGAAATTCAGAACAAACCTTAGAAATCCTTGCAAATCAAGTAGTAAGGTGTATGTGAGTATGAACCATCAAGGATCATAACACCAATGACCCTAACCAGCAGAGACATCAACTCCCCAAAGGTCCCTTATCCCCAAACTCGAGGGGCGCCCCCTCCCTCCCACTTTTTGGCCCCCCTCCCCCTTTTTTTTTTACATGATATAATTTTTCAACTTTTTTTTACATGTCTTCGAATCAGATGAAACAAACTTAAATTCAGTAGTGTTTTGTCGTGGTTTACCTTGTCACAGTTACATTCTCTTAATTTTTCAAAGTTCATTTTGAATTTTTTTCACTAAAATGCAAGAGTTGGAATATTTCAGTAGTGTATTGTTGTGCTTTACCTTGTCACAGATACATTCTCTTGATTTTTCAAAGTTCATTTTGGATTTCTTTCGTTGAAATGCAAGAGTTGTAATATTTCAGTATTGTTTTGTAGTGCTTTACCTTGCCACACTTACATTCTCTTGATTTTTACAATTTTATTTTGTATATATGTTGTAAAAAATAAAGAGTTGGAATACTTAATCAGTGTTTTTGCTGTTCTTTACAACGCAATAATTAGATTTAACTGATTTTTAAAATTACATTTTTATTTTCTTTAGTTAAATTAAGTAGTTTGTCTATTTAATTAGTGTTTGTCGTGGTTTACCATGTCACAGTTACATTCTCTTGATTTTTCAAAGTTCATTTTGAATTTCTTTCGTGAAATGCAAGAGTTGGAATATTTCAGTAGTGCATTGTTGTGCTTGACCTTGTCACAGTTACATTCTCTTGATTTTACAAAGTTCATTTTGGATTTATTTGGTTGAAATAAAAGAGTTGGAATATTTCAGTAGTGCTTTATTGTGCTTTACCTTGTCACAGTTATATTCTATTGATTTTTCAAAGTTCATTTTGAATTTCTTTCGTGAAATGCAAGAGTTGGAATATTTCAGTAGTGTTTTGTTGTGCTTTACCTTGTCACAGTTATATTCACCTGATTTTTCAAAGTTCATTTTGAATTTCTTTCGTTAAATGCAAGAGTTGGAATATTTCAGTAGTGTTTTGTCTTGGTTTACTATGTCACAGTTACAATCTCTTGATTTTTCAAAGTTCATTTTGAATTTCTTTCGTGAAATGCGAGAGTTGGAATATTTCAGTAGTGTTTTGTCGTGGTTTACCTTGTCACAGTTACATTCTCTTGATTTTTCAAAGTTCATTTTGGATTTCTTTCCTTGAAATGCAAGATTTGGAATATTTCAGTAGTGTCTTGTTGTGCTTTACCTTGTCGCAGTTACATTCTCTTGATTTTTCAAAGTTCATTTTGGATTTCTTTCGTTTAAATAAAAGTTGGAATATTTAAGTAGTGCTTTGTTGTGCTTTACCTTGTCACGGTTACATTCTCTTGATTTTTCGAAGTTGATTTTGAATTTCTTTCGTTAAATGCAAGAGTTGGAATATTTCAGTAGTGTCTTGTTGTGCTTTACCGTGTCACAGTTACATTCTCTTGATTTTGCAAAGTTCATTTTGGATTTCTTTCGTTAAAATACAAGACCTGGAATATTTCAGGAGTGTTTTTGTTGGGCTTTACATTGTAAAAATTACATTCACCTGGTTTTTCAAAGTTCATTTTTAATTTATTTCGTGAAATACAAGAGGTGGAAAATTTAATTATTTTTTTTTCTTGGTTTACAATGTCATAGTTACATTCTATTGATTTTTCAAAGTTCATTTTGAATTTCTTTCGTGACATGCAAGAGTCGGAATCTTTCAGTAGTGTCTTGTTGTGCTTTACCTTGTCACAGTTACATTCCTTGATTTTTCAAAGTTCATTTTGGATTTCTTTCGTTGAAATGCAAGAGTTGGAATATTTCAGTAGTACATTGTTGTGCTTTACCTTGTCACAGTTACATTCTTTTGATTTTTCAAGGTTCGTTTTGAATTTCCTTCGTGAAATGCAAGAGTTGGAATATTTCAGTAGTGTTTTGTCGTGGTTTACCATGTCACATTTACATTCTCTTGATTTTTCAATGTTCATTTTTAATTTCTTTCGTGTAATGCAAGAGTTGGAATATTTCAATAGTTATTTGTCTTGGTTTACCTTGTCTCAGTTACATTCTCTTGATTTTTAAAAGTTAATTTTGAATTTCTTTCGTGAAATGCAAGAGTCGGAATATTTCAGTAGTGTTTTGTCGTTGTTTACCATGTCACAGTTACATTCTCTTGATTTTTAAAAGTTCATTTTGTATTTCTATCATGAAATGCAAGAGTTTGAATATTTCAGTAGTGTTTTGTCGTGGTTTTCCATGTCACAGTTACACTTTCTTGATATTTCAATGTTAATTTTGAATTTCTTTAGTGAAATGAAAGAGTTTGAATATTTCAGTAGTGTTTTGTCGTTGTTTACCTTGTCACAGTTACATTATATTTATTTTTAAAAATTAATTGTTGATTTATTTCGTTGAAATAAAAATGTTGGAATATTTCAGTAATGTTTTGGTGTGCTTTACCTTGTCACAGTTACATTCTATTGATTTTCAAAGTTCATTTTGAATTTCTTTCGTAAAATGCAAGAGTTGGAATATTTAAGTAGTGTATTTTTATGCTTTACCTTGTCACAGTTACATTCTCTTGATTTTTAAAAGTTCATTTTGAATTTCTTTTGTTGAAATGCAAGAGTTGGAATATTTCAGTAGTGTTTTGTTGTGCTTTACCTTGTCACAGTTACATTCTCTTGATTTTTCAAAGTTAATTTTGAATTTCTTTCGTGAAATTCAAGAGTTTGAATATTTCATTAGTTTTTTGTTGTGCTTTACCGTGTCACAGTTACATTCTCTTGATTTTTCAAAGTTCATTTTGGATTTATTTCTTTGAAATGAAAGAGTTCGAATATTTCAGTAGTGCTTTGTTGTGCTTTACCTTGTCACAGTTACATTCTCATGATTTTTCAAAGTTCAATTTGGATTTCTTTCCTTGAAATGCAAGAGTTGGAATATTTCAGTAGTGTCTTGTTGTTCTTTACCTTGTCACAGTTACATTCTCTTGATTTTTCAAAATTCATTTTGAATTTCTTTCGTTTAAATAAAAAGGCTGGAATATTTCAGTTGTGTTTTATCGTGGTTTACCTTGTCACAGTTACATTCTCTTGATTTTTCGAAGTTCATTTTGAATTTCTTTTGTGAAATGCAAGAGTTGGAATATTTCAGTAGTGTTTTGTCGTGGTTTACTATGTCACAGTTACATTCTCTTGATTTTTCAAAGTTCATTTTGAATTTCTTTCGTGAAATACAGAAGTTGGAATATTTCAGTAGTGTTTAGTCGTGGTTTACCTTGTCACAGTTACATTCTCTTGATTTTTCAAAGTTCATTTTGAATTTCTTTCGTGAAATGCAAGAGTCGGAATATTTCAATAGTGTTTTGTCGTGGTTTACCATGTCACAGTTTCATTCTCTTGATTTTTCAAAGTTCATTTTGAATTTATTTCGTGAAATGCAAGAGTTGGAATATTTCAGTAGTGTTTTGTCGTCCTTTACCTTGTCACAGTTACCTTCTCTAGATTTTTCAAAGTTCATTTTGAATTTCTTTCCTTGAAATTCAAGAGTTGGATTATTTCAGTAGTGTTTGGTCGTGGTTTACTATGTCACAGTTACATTCTCTTGATTTTTCAAAGCTCATTTTGAATTTATTTCGTGAAATGAAAGAGTTGGAATATTTCAGTAGTGTTTTGTCGTGGTTTACCTTGTCACAGTTACATTCTATTGATTTTTCAAAGTTCATTTTGGATTTCTTTCCATGAAATGCAAGAGTTGGAATATTTCAGTAGTGTCTTGTTGTGCTTTACCTTGTCGTAGTTACATTCTCTTGATTTTTCAAAGTTTATTTTGGATTTCTTTCGTCGAAATGCAAGAATTGGAACATTTAAGTAGTGTTTTATCGTGGTTTACCTTGTCACAGTTACATTCTCTTGATTTTTCAAAGTTTATTTTGGATTTCTTTCGTTGAAATGCAAGAGTTGGAATATTTCAGTAGTGTTTTGTCGTGGTTTACTTTGTCGCAGTTAAATTCGCTTGATTTTTCAAAGTTCATTTTTGTATTCTTTTCCTTGAAATGTAAGAGTTGGAATACCATTTTTCGGTAAGTGTCAGAGTGAATAAATTCATTATCAACATCCTTTGTCAGATACATCAAATAAAATTGACAAAATCTAAATTTCAGAATGAATAAATGCTTTAACAACATCCTTTATCGGATATGTCGGCTAAAATTGACAAAATCTAAGTATCAGAGTGACTACATTTTTTATAAACATCCTTTGCCAGATACATCGAATAAAATTGATAAAATATAAGTGTTAGAGTGAATAAATTTTTTTATCAACATCCTTTGTCAGACACATCAAATAAAATTGACAAAATCTAAATTTCAGAATGAATAAATTCATTATCAACATCCTTTGTCAGATATGTCGGATAAAAATGAAAATATATAATTATAAGAGAGAATACTTTTTTTTATAAACATACTTTGCCAGATATATCAAATAAAATTGAAAAAATATAAGTGTAAGAGTGAATAATTTTTTCTATCAACACCCTTTGTCTGATACATCAAATAAAATTGACAAAATCTAAATTTCAGAACGAATAAATGCTTTAACAACATCCTTTATCAGATATGTCGGATAAAATTGACAAAATCTAAGTATCAGAGTGATTAAATTCTATATCAACATCCTTTTCTCGGATACCTAGGATAAAATTGACAGAATCTAAGTGGAATATTTCAGTAGTGTTTTGTTGTGCTTTACCTTGTCACAGTTACATTCTCTTGATTTTTCAAAGTTCATTTTGAATTTCTTTCGTGAAATGCAAGAGTTGGAATATTTCAGTAGTGTCTTGTTATGCTTTACCTTGTCACAGTTACATTCTCTTGATTTTTCGAAGTTCATTTTGAATTTATTTCGTGAAATGAAATGAACTCTTGATTTTTTCAAAGTTCATTTTGGATTTCTTTCGTTGAAATGCAACAGTTGGAATATTTCAGTAGTGTTTTGTTATGGTTTACCTTGTCACAGTTACATTCTCTTGATTTTTCAAAGTTCATTTCGGGTTTCTTTCCTTGAAATGCAAGAGTTGGAATACCATTTTTCGGTAAGTGTCAGAGTGAATAAATTCATTATCAACATCCTATGGCAGATACATCAAATGAAATTGACATAATCTAAATTTCAGAATGAATAAATGCTTTAACAACATCCTTTATCGGATATGTCAGCTAAAATTGATCTTTCTGTGTCAACAAATCCATACAAATATATTTCAACGCCACAGAAAAAATTACTGTAGCCTACTGTGAATACGCTGTTGTGAATTCAATAAATATAATTTTCCCTTGTTGGAAATGTAAATAAAGTGTTGTTGTAAAAAAAATAATTGAAAATATATAGCCTATTGCCTATGCTATAAACAAAAATTGCAGATCATTTATGCTTGTAATATTTTTGTACTTATTTCCAATCAAAACTTAGGTAATATTGTACAATTTTATCATTTTGAGAAAAAAGAAACAGCCCATATTTAACCCAATCATGGGGAATGGAAGTACAATGCAAGGTAGTATTACAGATCAGCAGCTATGTAGGAGAAAATGGCTTAATAAACTTAAAAAAATACCATTAGATTCCTTATTTTATGCTCTTTTCCTGTATCACATGTGTTTCTGACAGTGCACCTTATCTTCCCTAATGGTCCTGGATATATCCCTACGATAGCCTACATAAAACTTCTGCATTGCCAAAGAAATAAAATTAAATTCTTTATTTTTTCTCAATGATCCTAAATCTTTTTTCATTTGAGAGGATGTTGTGAAACTAGATAAAACTATGTATTTAAATGTACCAAAGTAGGTTAGATCCTAATCTAAATTTATTCTTGCTTCAACCTCATAAAGAACATTTTAAATCCTGAGTTAAGTTACATTTATTTTAGCCTCAAACCCAAATAGAATTGAAAAAAAAACTAGCAATATTTATCAAAGCATAGCCTATCCTAGCCTAGGCCTACAAATCAAGACAGTCTATACTTGCTACTTTCTTTTCTGCTGATGAAAAAATTGGCTCAGACTTTCCAAAGAATTTAGTTCAAATTACTTGTCCTTGGAAATAGGGTCCTTTGAGCTGTATAACATTCTTTAGCTTCTACAAACTCAAATATTTGTTGATCAAGTTTCATTTTGCTAAAAACTATACCATAGAAACGTAAGAAGTTGAAATATTTTGAACTTCTTCTGTCAGAGCTCTAGCATTGCGTTTTGACTTACGGATACGTTAACTTAAGGTCCTATGGAGGGTGACGAGTTCAGTGTGAAGGGGAGAACTGAAAGCCAAAATTCAATGTGAGGGAACCTTATATCTGTAGTCATAATTCTCTGTTCTCATTTCTGGAGTCTCTAGTTTGACTACGGGACATTAAAAAAAAACATATTGCATTACTCTTAGTCGTTTTGGTAGGTTTTCTGGTAGAATTGATGGAAATGCGCTCCTAAATGTGTGATGAGGCAGAAATAACTACTTTATCAAGTCAAATAAAAAAGG
The DNA here is from genome assembly GCF_049724085.1 of Artemia sp. Qi Xiang Cuo. NCBI lineage: Eukaryota > Metazoa > Arthropoda > Branchiopoda > Anostraca > Artemiidae > Artemia > Artemia sp. Qi Xiang Cuo. Next base: position 65,735,538 of record NC_142806.1, on the reverse strand, counting down.
GAAATAAAGTAGCATTCGATAATTCATTATACTCTTCTTTATCACATTTTGTTCCATGTAAATTGTTTTGTTTCTTTCTTTAAACAGAAACCAGACTGACTTTATGTGCCAGTTCTCTGCCTTTTTACAAGAGAACTGTGAATAAAAACGATCATATTTCCATTTTTCTCAGTTTCCCGGTCAACAAAACATCAAATGAAACAAACAGAGAACTGAGACACCACCAGAGATCAAAAATGCACGCTATGTTTAAATGAAGAAACAACAACAAATAAGTATTTTGGAGAAAAACCAGGAAGTGGACTAGTTAACAAATAAGGCATAAATGTATTCAGAGCACACATATAAACAAAGAAGAGGCTTAGCTAAAGGTAAATATATACATATTCATATAACTTAGATAGGGAAAGATTGAACACAATATTTGATTCCTTTCTAATGCTCCTTCTGAATTCAATAATTGCTTGGATCGAATTCCTCTTTGAGTTCTTTAAGCGGCTAAAAGAGCCAATAGTAACAACAATTTATAAGAATTTTTCTAAGAGAACTATTAAGTGAGAAGAAATTGCCATTTGTAGCTGATTGACGAATGGTAATTACTATCTTCATTAGCTTTTGTTAGTCAAATGTTGTTTTGAAAACAAATTTGCAGGAGCTTCTAAAGAGACAGAAGCTCTTTGTAAATGACTCACAGTGAAATCAATGTCACTGTCAAGGGATTTGAAACTCATACAAAATTCCTGTAAATTCGATTTCAATAACATTTGACTATTAAGAGGTAATGAAAATAATACTTACTGTTCCTGAATCAACTACAAATGGCAAATTTTTCTCGCCAGACACTTTTTAGGAACCCATAAAAAAAACACAGAGAAACCCATTTAAAAACATATGGGTGCTATGGGTTTTTTTCTTGCCCCAGAAGTGATTACTTCATTTAAAAGAGCATAAAAAAGGCAGCAAGTGATGTATTCGCTGTTTTCCTGGTTAAATTATATGAATGTTTATATATTTACCCAGTTAATACTGATGCATAGTTTCCATGTAGATTGTTATCCATCTGAGGGAGAAAAGAAAGGCAATAAAAAGTAGTGGTTTGGTTGTTGCTTTTGCAATACTGTCCTGCTTCCACTCCAAAGTTCAGGTGGAAACAAAGCTCTATGTTTAAATTATGGCTCATGAAGTAATACTTTGATTGGAGCTTCACTTCCCAGAATTTCCAGAATCTGGGTTTCTATTATCTTGGAAACTAAAAATCGGAAAGCCAGGATCCCAGAAAAACCAGAAGACGAAGTTAGGTAACGAACTTCTATATTCGTATATTTTTCTTCTGGCAAAAAAATACGTTGCAGATATAGTTGCAGATTTTTGCAGATATGAGCTTGAAACCTATATAATAGGGTTTTCTGATACGCTGAATCTGACGGTGGGATTTTCATTAAAATTCTTTCACTTGTAGGGCATGTTTCCTCCCTCTTTAAAATATCAGGTAAACTTTCCTAGGCTCTTAGCCTTTGATGAGTAATACTAAACTTAATAAAATTTATATATTTAGAAGCACCCTTATAAGCCTATTCTTTTTATATATTTATTGACATCATCCGTTTTTAAAAGTTTCGATTACTATTGAGCCGTATCGCTTTTTTTTTTACGTATATGTTATTACGTATATGAGGGGGTTCTCCCCTTAGTCAATACCACGCTCTTTACGTTAAAAGTTAAAAAACATTTTAATTCCAAAACCCCTGAATCAGAAAGGCCGTTTAATTACAATAGTAGATACCTATCTAAAGGTCCGACACCCACCACGTGGATTATGGTTTTCTCACTGAGAATGAAAAAACAGAATTTTTCTCAATTGAAAAAACAGGAATTTTCTCACATTTATGGTTGTTTCTTGGACGGTTATGAGTGTTAGTCAATTTATTTGTTGTTTTTCATGGTTGTCAACAGTAATTCATGTCTGTTTTATGGTTTTTGTCAGTGACAATGAAAAAAAAGTAATTTTTACATTTTGATGAATGTTTTCAGTATAATTGAATCGAATAGGGACAGAATAAATGATTTCTTCTTTCAAGATCTTTTTTTGTTGTTGTTTTGATCAAGTGCACGCTATGGACGAATATTATGATTCTTCTCATTAAATCAGCGAGTCGTTTACATCTCCTTTCTAATCCAATCAGAGGCTGGCTGACATATTAGCGGCAGAGGTTTGCAGAGAATATAAGGAAAGGTTTTTTACTATAGTTCTTTTTGTCTGTGAATAGAATTCAAAGGAGTGAGAAGAAAAGTTTTGACTTTACTCATTTGGATATATATTTGTGATGGCGAGTGGAATGTTCACCCTCTTAGAAGTTGATAGTGGAGTTGATGGTAATAATACAAGAGCACCAAACATTGCGGCGGAAATCACGAATGGATCACGGCTTTGTCTGGAATGGGATGTAGTATATGCAAGATATGCGATATCATTGAGCAAATTTAAAACGGAGGATCAACTATATTTCAACGCTAAATTTGATACAGCATATGTGAATTGACTTCAATATGCTTTAAGTGTAGTTGGGAAACATATCGAAGACAATAAAATCTATCGCTAATTGTGTATGCTTAGGATTATTGTTGTTGTTGTAGTTATTCAGTAACATTGTTTCGAAATCGAAAATGTTCCCTTTGTGGTTAGGTTAGGTTAGGGCTAACGAATCAGGGTCAGTCTAGAGTCAGCAGTCAGAGTGAAAGGATTGAAAAATGAATAAATTTGAGAAAGAGAGAATTAGATCAAATCTAGTGTTTATGGAAAAACATTTGATTTTGGATGACGATTTTCTCGAGTTATCTCTTAAACGCAGGATATTCTCTCGTCAGGGAACACTTGACAATATAATGAGGAGTGATTCTCTCCCATTGGACTATTGTATGAAACTTTTAAAATGTGACTCAAGTGCTTATAGTCAATTTATTGATATATTAATTGAAACAAAGCAGAATCATATCGTGGATATACTTTTGAAAACATTGCCAATGGATTCAATGTAGATGGCACCCCCGCCATTCGAAAGAGGTAACGTCACAGAGCTACTCCTCTCTCCATTCCTTCACTGAATTTATCGAGCGAGGACGATCAGTTTCGTTTTAGCTGTGAGAGAGTTGACATCGGAAACCAAAAAAAATGTTCTATACATGCCCATTGTGCATGTACACTCTTGGCAGTTGGACTCAATATGAGAATTGTACAATTATTGATGAATATAGTGAAAAGTGTAAATTATTTAATCCTTGTAAATTACATAGAGGCTATGCAGTACAAATTAAAGGATGTAATTCATGTCTTGAAGAGGTGTGTGACTCTCACCCTAGAGGGCACCTGTGCTCCAATTGTCACTATGATAAATGTGATCAGTGGGAGAATACTTACCCCGCTATGATTGGAAAGAATCCCAAACGTGATTTTAGTTTATTTCTACGAGATTGGTATCGTCGTGGATTTAAATTATTCTGGGCAGAGGAATCTGGTCTACTATTCAACTGTTGGGGTAACAAGACAATTTGGTTTCTACGTCATCGTTGTGATGACACTGCCTGCTATGACTATAAACCAAGTGATATTTATTTGGCAGTTACCGAATGTGATTCACCACTTGAAAACATTGTAAGTGATATTGCTTCAAACAGACAGATTGAAACTCGTGAATTTCATAATATAAATGCAAATAGTATCATTGACTATACAAAGAGATATGACAAGAGTGAATTTACATTATACTGTAGAAAATGTGACCCTGACTTTACAGTCAATCAAGATCAATATACAGTGAATCCAAATGATTTACCAGCATTAGTGGTTCACGACAGTTGCCTATACACCGAAGAAGAAGAAGAAGAAATCTAAAGTGAAGATTTAAAGACATTGTTGTATATATATGCATTTTATTAATCAACAAATTCACAAACATTTTTTAAGCACTTTACTCTTAGGGCACTGAAATCAATACTGTATATGTCTGAGAGGATATTTTCCACTAGAACGTCTTTCAGACGTGGACTGTCAACATAAATGTGGAGAAACTGCTTGTAAGTATAGTCACAACATCGGAACACAAAATATAGTAGTGCTTGGAAGCCACAGCTTTTAGTCCTTAGATCGTGCACCCTCTTCCGATTTTGAATAATAGTTTTCCCACTGCTCTCAATGTAGTTGCTGATGTGGGGTGTGTAGAATGTATAGGGTAGACCAAGAGGATCAAAAAATTCAATCGTCTTCATTGTTTGAAAGATGCACAGCCAATGACCCGTCAACACAGTCGACGGACTACTATTGAAAATGCTCAAGGTATTGTTCCCACTTTGAATTTTTCCAAGAAAGTCCGAGGGTAGACAATAGGAGTTGTACTGGGACATGTAGGGATCCATATTAAATATATTAATTATTTGACTGGTGTTCATGGTGCCAAGTCTAGTAGAACACTGCCTTCGGGAGTAATTTCCCAATAGGTTTCATATTGATTTAGTGAGATTAGTGCAATACTCTCAGCCAATGGGTCGGCAAATGTACACTCAAAACGCACACTCCCCGTACGTACTATACTCATATCCTGTGTGCCAGACAAATCCAGTACAATGATACAATGTGTTTTAGCAAACATATCTTCGGTTATACCATTTTCAAATAGTTGAGAGTCTTGATCTAGGGTTCGCATGGTCAACTCATACAATGTTCTATAGGATTTATCAAAAGATAGATTGTAGAGTGGGATACCGTTTACTTTTCACACAAGTAAACGGTACAGAAGAGATGAAAGTCCAAACATCTCGAATTTATGTGGGCATCCAGTCCATGATCCTATTGCACTGGTGGTTTTTACAAATGCCAAAGCGAGTTTTGACGGAATTTCACCATTGATAAAGGATGAATCGGTGAAGGTGCGTGAGCCCATGGCAATATGACGTTGATTAGCGATTGTATGAGGAACCAGTAGTTTAATATTATTTCCATTGGCTATCAGTTTTTCCACTGCCAAAGCAACAGAACTCATGACCTGTTCTTTGCGTACATGAAGTATTGCCAAGGTGAGGGAGAGACTTACATCAGGATTGGCAGCAAGTTCTTTTCTCAATATGAATTTGGAGGGTGCAAGCGTCAGTTTTATATCCACTTTAATATTGGGCGGTAGCCATTGGGGTATATTAAATATTTCATGATATATTTTTCCAACTAGATGTAATTCACTAGTTTCAACATTTTTAAGCTCACCTGTTCTAATAGTCTCAGCGATATATTCATTTCCGTTGGAAGTGCCTCTCAATTCCTTATATGACTTGGGTGTCATCAATATAAATCGCACATAGCTAGTATAATTTGAGAGAGTGTTGATTGTGATCACCAGCGTTCCATTGATGTAGACACTAATTTGACGAAATAGATTGTGTAATATACAATTTTCATAGGATATTCCATCGGCCCGAATTGGCATTGTATTATTGGATTTCCGGACTTTCATTTGTAAATCTATAAATGTTGAAGACATGTCCATAAAGTAGTCTTTATTGGAATAAATTTGAAAGGGGATATTATCAGAGACGGGTTGTTGAGGATAAAATTGTTCATAGTATCCATGCTTGACACTCACATCAACATTTTCAGCATTGAATAGATTCAATGAGGCGGTGATTGAAGGTTGAGAATCCTTATGCGGTAGGTAGGACATCTTAAGAAAAGAAATACAGTTTCGATCTAGCAATTCTCTTCCTGGGACTTCTTCTTCTGTTTACAGCACGTGTCAGCTTTTTCCTTCTTTTCTTTGACAAGAGGGATGATGTCTTTCGTTTCCGACCTGAGTGGAGACTGATAAGTGATGCATTGTTTCTCGACCTTTTTAAGCCTTTACCATTTTGTTTTAATTTCTCGCCAAGGGTTTGTGCACTGGACCTAAGATTTTCCGAAGCACTTTTTTTAAAATCCTTGCCAGAGCCCCAGTCGTATAGTGTAGCCTAGAGGATGCAACATCTGTCGCAGCCGGTACAATATATTTTCTAGCCAGTGGTAGTGAAGAGCGAAACAGCTTAGCCAATCAACTTCCAAGGCCGTAGCTATACAGTGACGAATGACCCTTGTAATAGTCCATTCCATTGCCCTGTTGTCTTGGGCCAAGAGTATTAACATAACAGTCAATATCAGGACAAGTGTATACCACTTTTCTATTAGACATCTTATTGAATTTGAATGATGGGACGAAAATGGCATGTAATCACAGCCAAACCTTTTGAAATTGCTATGGGATCACCCAATTCAGTTCTTAGTTTTAACTGACAGAGTTCCAAATAGGAAGTGTTTACGGGAATATATTGAAGATGATTTATATTGTAGTGGCGAATATGCTCTTGATTGGTTTTTCTTTCAAGAACTCTTAGGAGGGGAACATTTGAATTACCGACCCGAGATGTTTCCACAAATGAAGCGTAGAGAAATATACAAGTGTCCGTGGAGAAGGCAGGCGGGTAGTCAGAAAAAATGAAATTAGTGTTTCCGACATTTTTACCATAGATTATATTGAGCTTAAAGCCAAGAACATCCTTTAGATTATCATTGAGAATAACCTTTTCGCTGGCAATAGGTGAACTAATGTAGATCTTGCCCTCCTCCTTTGAATAGTTGAAACGAAAAGCTCTTTTTTTACGAGCGGAAATTCTTTTAATAATAGAACGACATAAATCATTCATACAGGTGAGTTCCTCGTAGGGTAATTCAATATATGGATAATTCATCCAATTCATTTTTTGAATTTGTTCTTGATCACTTGAGGGTGGTGGCGGCAAATCATAGGGTCTAATTTTTATTTCATATTTACGATCCTTTCTCAGGATGTCATAGGTATTTTTGAGAATACAGTCAACAAGAGCCACTTCATACTTTCCGTCGTCGAATTTGATGGTGGGGGAGAGTTTCGTCCAAAAAGCACTTGTTCTATTCAAATCATTGTAGAGAGGATCAGAAACATTGGACATGAAAGTCACATAGAAATCATTGGGCATTGTTAATATCTTCAGCACTGACCCAAGAGTCAAAATCAGAGTTGTATCCTAGCCAGTGAACAAGCAACTGTCTCTTGCCCCTACGAGTATGACTCTTTAATATCTTTTCCATTTGATAAAGTTCACTAGTGTTTCTAACTTTTTGCAGTTCATATTCATAAAAACCGCCGAGAGTCTCATCATCTTTGGTGTCTCGCAGTCGATATGTCGTGGGCTCGGTGTCCAGGATTCTGGAAACTTTAAAAAGTTCGGTGCTCCATAAATAATTAGCCTTTTCAAAAATATTGGTGGTTCTATTAATTCGAAGAGTATCACCAACATTGAAGTTCGTCTTCACATTTTTTTTTATTTTCCACCATTGGAAAATTGCGTTATAAAAGCATCAAATGCACTTTTACTGCATTGAACATCCCGAGGGCTTGAGTTGGACAGAGATCAATAGAGTCGATGGTTGTATATCTGCATGATTTTATCTAAATCATGAATAAAAGCCGGTGTATTTTTCAGGGTAAAATATCTTGATATTAATAGACGAATCTTTCTTATTAATCGTTCAGCCAATGCAGCCTTTATCGGGCTGTGACTATGATAAAGTATTGTATTATATTTCAATAGAACCTTTTACATATGGGGATTAACAAATTCACCACCACTATCCGATTGAATTTTTCAAGAATACTTTCAATGGCCCGAGCAACTTCAACACCTCTCTTTGACCGTAATGGAATGGCATAGGCATAGCGACTAAAGACACTGATTGTCACCAGAATATATTTGTAGGGTGCATTGTGACGCCGTTAAATTGCTTCTAAAGTTAAAACATCCGTTTGCATTATATGCAGAGGGAAAAAGGCTTTAGTTTGTCGATATTGTTTGCTGCGAAGCCTGTGATTCCGGTGCAGTGTGTAACTCGGTTCATTCTCTAGATACTCTTTTTATTTTTTCAATGTGCTACCGGAGACAACTTTAGAAAGCGTTTTGGGAGAACTTAAACTTCCCGCTTCACCAATATTTTCATAGACACCTTTCAGAACTTCATCCATTTTGAACGCAAACACGTAGTGTAATGTCCACTCCCCTTTTGCACACCGGAGGGTGAATCAATTCGTCTTCGCTTTTGACTAGCAGCCACAGGTGTTATAAAATCAGTGGTGCTGCTGCTGCTACTGACAGTATTTTCAAATATTGAATCTTCTTCTTTTTTTAATTGTGTTGGTGTTGGCGTTGTTGGAGGACTATATTCTCTTAGTTTCTTTAGAATTTGCTTATTGCCAATAAGACCTTTGGGAAAGTTTGATATACTTAGAAAGGTGTATAGATTATTGTCAAATGATAAAAGTCCTTTACGATTCGTCACCATATCACAAATTAAATAAACTAAATTCTAACTTTTTCCCTGAATTATAATTCGTTTCCCTGTGCTATCGACTTGAATTTGATGTTCACCACCAGTTTCCAACATGAGATATAATAATACTCTTTTACTCTGTTCTCGATAGGTCAGTGGCAATAGGTTCCCAATTTTCAATACAATTGAATTCAATTCGTTCTCCTTTGATTGTGCAGAATCTTGAGGAGATGTTTCCTGTTTAGAGGGATCGGCGACAGTGGCGACGGCGGGTGTCTCACGATAAGGTTTATGTTTGTCCACACGTCGTAATGCATCTTGAAGTAAAAGTAGTTTTTGGTCATGGGCAATATTCTCATTATTAATGAATTTGTTTAGATTGTCTTCAAAATGTTCGGCGGGCGAGAGGACAAGTTCAAATGGTGTCAATTTATAGGGTTTAGCCATTCTCTCTCTAGAGAAAACTGTTTACAAGTCCTGCAATTATTGGCAGTAAAAGTGTGAAAAAGCTACCGCCCGCTTGAAGGAGACGTTTTCTTTTTAAATTTTTTACCTTGTTTTTACAATCCACGGTACGTACATTGGAACGATGTTGTTTGTCTGTTGTCTTACACCTTCTGGCAGTTGAACATTGCCCTTGGTTAAATTTAAACAAAGTTCAGATATTAGATTAATGAAATCATTGTCAACACCATGTTTGAGCATGGCCTTCCTAAGTAAGGGTTTTGAAGTGCTTAAAACGGAAAATAAATGCCGTTGTTCATGTAGTATCTTCAGTATCATAACGCCAACTAATAGCCTTTTTTACTGTTCACCGGAAAATATAATGTAATTTCATTGTTGAAAATATCAGTGACTACACGTAGATCCTCGGGCGTGCTCTGATTAAGATACAACAAAATGTAACCATAGGGCTTGTTAGTTGCCTGAGTGTACGCTGACAACAGAAATTTAGGGGTGCCGGGGTATATCTGTTTATTGAGAGTTATTAGCGAGCTAGAATCACGAACAACTCGATAGATAATATATATAGTACAATACAAAGCAAGGATTCACATGCGTTTGCTTTGATATACAGATTATATAGAACTAGGTTTATGAAAATGTGTTCGTGGTGGGGGCGAACAGGGAACAGTTGTAAAGTTACATGCGATAAATCTTCAATGGATTCTGCCAAATCATCAATAATCAGCCACGAGTTCGATTCAATACTATTGAAAACATCAAGTCCCCGTATGAATTGTATTGGTATGGTTGTGGCAATAGCTTTTATTTGATCGTAGGACATCTACCAAATACTATAGCAATAGTACATTTTTTTCGGCTTTTCCAAAAACATTTTCTGACAATTTTGAACTATTTTAGCTCAAAGTTTTGTTTTCCCCGACATTGACGGCCCACACAGAAACGATCTGAAGCGTGTTTTAAATTGATACATGCTGCTGCTGTTGACAACAGTTGGACTATAACTAACTGTAAATCATACGTGCCCAATGAATAAGTACTAGTAGTTATAATAATTTTCCCATAGATCTATCTAGTACTTTAACAAGAACAACAACAAAAAACAATATTTCATAGCAGCATTTATTTCGGCAACATGAAAAACTCTATTTGTTCCTGACATGAACAACAACTATAAAAATAACACTTGTTCAACACGAACAGTTGACAAAATTTCATTGATCATTTATTTGCACTGCATGAAAACTCTATTTGTTCAACATGAACAAGGACAACGATAAAAATGACAATTTATGTACAACATAAAAAAAAAACTTTTTGTCCATCAACAGCAAGAGCAACACTTATTGTCTTTAACACTTTTATGTACATTAGTAGCAAACACACATTTTCTGTACAATAACAACAACAACACTTAAAAAAAACACATGAAATAGCACAGTTGAACATTATGAATTTAAATGGGGAGACCCCCCCCTAGGGTCTCGGGGCCGAAGGCCGGCCACGGGCGGGACCCCCCAACCCCCTGGGCAGCCGCAGGAAGGGCCCCCCAAGGAGCCGCCTGCGGGAAGGGTCCCCCACCCCCCGGGAGCCGCGGGGTGAAAAAACTGTACAATAGTTGTAGTCACTGCTGCTAAAGGTTAGGTTGGGTTAGTTGGGTCAGTGGTTAATTTATGAACGGGTTGGGTGGTTAGTTGGGTTAGGTGAGTTGGTTAGTTGGTTAGGTTAATTTATCCGGACCCAGTTTATTGCGATAGTATATGCATTCAACTCGGTCTGAAATACGGTAGTGACCATGAGGCAGGACACTTACACCATTCTCGAGCACATAGACTTTGTCGGATATACACGACTTCCACTCTCACAGTATAATTTCTATACTGTAGAGAGCGAATTGCAAGCACTTGTGCTCTCAGCACTATGCTACTTTCTACACAGTCTCTGTACACGCTCAGGTTGAAATTGCTCTTTATAAAGTGTGTAGGCACCCCTTTACACGCCTGCTTTTCATCCCCACTATGAGTTTTAACGCAATAAACTTTGGGACCCGGGAACACCCCCCTGGATATCAAATCACTCCCCGTCTCTGATTTTAATATTAATAGTTGGTTGGGGGCTTGACGATTCACCAACTCGGGGTAGAGGGACGGATTCCAGTTGGTGAAATCCATCCGCGAGCTGATGTGTTCCCCCTTTTTTAAATCACTCATTAAATCTTCGGTCTTATTTACCTTTAACAGAAGAGACTCTGTATCCCCACATTAAAATTGAACCTTACCCTCCGGTGGCTCTTGCACCTTGCACAAATAGTAAAAAATGACAACATGAACTTTTTTGAAATTTCTAGTACTGAACTGCCACCCGCTATATTCTTGTTCAGTACCACATTCCGGTTTTTCCTGTGTAGAAGAACCATGCCAGCCTCTAAGCTCGTGAACGATGTAAAATTGGGATCAGCAATAATTCGTGCACACTCTAGAGGGTCAGTCACGACGTCGCAGCGAGATTACGTACGCTTTCACAAATTTTGCCAAACGCTGAATTTAGAATGAGTTTATACATTTCCTTCTCTACTCTGGAATTTGCCCTAGAGCGTTTATCGACAAAAGTGTCGATAAACGTTTTCAAGAATGGTCACTGATTGAACTGCAGGACCCTAAGTATTTTGGTGATCTTGAAACCATTGCTCACCATCCAGTGCAAAAGCACATGGTGAACAACGACATTCTCCTTAGGGTCCAAATCCGCAATCAGTTTTTGCTTAGAGGGAGTCCAGTGCATCCCCATATCCTCGACCAATGATTGATTGTAGGGGCTCAGTGAGTCCCTTCTCACGGGTCGATTGATACAGGGAAAAACAAAATCTTTGACTGAATTGTGAAGCGCCAGTGGAATGTGACCGTCAATTTCAAAGAACAATCCTTTTGGCCCCGTTTCCATGACATTGATAATGTCGGGGAATTCACAAGGATTTACAAGCCAATTATAGTCCCCAAACGGCAAAGAGTATTGAGACATTGAAGAGAGGTAAATGAGTTCATGTCAAAGAAGACTGTATTTCACTTTGCACCACTGTTGTGTCCGCTCAGATCGGTTGACAAGACGCGGTCCCCATGAAAAACAAACCCTCCCCTCATTGAACGCTCTACAAAAAGGTGTTGATCTACGTCGGTGATTAGGCCTATTTCCTCCCTACTAATTTTTAAAATCAAATCCATCACCAAATGTGGTGTTGAAAAATAGTAGCCTATATCTAACCCGAACTCTGAATAGATTTGGTCTGTGTTCTTACAGACTATATCCAACAGAGTTAAAACGTCACTGGCCAAGTACAGTCTACAATAATCCCACCCATTTTTACAATTCCCCTTAGCCCACACCTTCTTGGCAAACTCATACTCCTCGGCTGTGCATTCACTACTGGTGAGTGAATTGTTAAAAGCTTCAATTGGAGGTAGTTTCACCTCGCTTAAGCGAGCGCCAGAACAGTAATAGTCATATGCGTATACACCTTTGTAGATCAATAGGTCATACATTTCACTGTTTGGAAAGTGCTGTTTAAGCAAGGGAAAGCTATCAAAATTTTCGATTTTCTGCACTTGAATCAATTGACTCAATGCCTGGGGAAAAAAACTAAAAGAATCTAAAAACATGATTTTATTCCAACTCGTATGTCCATTATCCACTGCCTGCCATTTCAGCTCAAGAAGCAACAACTTCTCGGCCGATTTGGAAATAATGTTATAGGTAAATGAACTTTTTACCCAAGGACTATCTACTCCCCCTCCCTCCCTATGCATACGTGCCAGTGCCGGTAAAATAAATTTTAAGTCGTAATTTGAGTTGTGGATAGAAAACTGGAATAAAAAACTGTTGGCTAACATTTAAGTTACACAATTGATGCGCTACCCCTATAAAATTACTCCCCCCAGAGGATATTCCCTGCCACACGTTATTATGGTATCTGACTTTACCCCGCCCCCCGCTGTTCCCGTTAGTCCCCTTTTCCTCAGCGACAAACTCCCCCGTACAAACCCCACATATTATTTGATTTTTATTAGCGAGACGATCCTCTGCAGACAACACCATTGGAAAATGGGTATTTCTCAAACGAGAAATAGCGCCATTAGCCGTGCCAATTATTTTAGTCAGTGCCTTGATCATGCTGTCGTCCCCCTCCTCCAATGTTTCTACTATTTATAACAACTGTATGGTGTTAAAATTTTCTCTTTGCGCATGGGTTAAGGACACTGCAATAGCCTGGTGTTCTTTGATTCGGTTTGGATATCGAGGATTGTTCACCTCCACCAGCTTAGCTTCGCAGTCTAAAGATATTTTGTTGCACTGGAGGAGGGTGTTTTGAAAATTTTTGAAACGTAAAATGGCCCTATCCCCTGAAACCGTTTCCACTGTCTGATAGCCATGCCGTCTACATGTGATTTTGCAGCTTTAATTCCGTCCAAAATCTAGAGAGGCATGTTGGACAGTAGAAACGTGTCCCCCTATTTTTACCCTCCCCCAGAACTCTACTGATGTCTGTGATTGGATTAAAATGGCCAATTGAATTGGCAAAGTCACTAGATGATGGTGTATACAACAACCAAACCCAGTGTTTGACCAAATCAATTGATGGGCCCCTTACTGGAAAAACCACCCCCTTCTTTTTTTAAACGAAACCCATCTTCAAATTCGGTTTCATACTGAACCACAGTAACGCCGATATTTAAATGGGCATTGGCCCTTTCAAAAATATCAATAGACCTAAGCGTTACTGGGTATTTTCCCTCTAAACAAGTGAAATCTACAATGGGAAAATTGGACCCTTCCTTCCCATGTACAGCCCAATCGTCTAAATTCGTCATGGAAGCGTCATCTGCTAGAGGCTGAAATGCTGATATGAGGAAAGCGTACTTGAAACATTTTTCCGCTGTTTCAAAACAGATCTTCTGGACACCTTGACAACCTACTAAATCTGGATTATATTTTAATTCAATTGCCCTCTCTCCCCCAGCCCCCCTCTTAAAATAAAATCTCTTAAATTTACAAATATTCACACATAAATTTTCAACATAAAGAACTACAGAGCCGCTCCCATTTTCGTTTAATTTCTCAAGATGCGCAATAATTTGACCTACCCACTCGCAAAAGGCACCCTCAAAATTTTCTAAATTTGGATAGATCAAACGCATCTCGGAATGTATATAATGATGGTAAAATTCGCTTTTCCCCTCTTTTAAATAAGACATCTTTAAAACAATTGAAACCTTGATTGAATCCCTCCCCCCTCCTCACAATTGAATTTGGTTCTCCAGCAATGCACGAATTTTATCTACATATTCATGCACAATTTCTACGGGGTCAAACACAAAATTACCACACAAAAGTGAATTAAACGGATCCCCAAATGTCGCAGTGTAGACAACTATTGCATTTAATATTGAATTTGACAGCTGAAAGTCTGGAAATGTTGTAAATTGGACATTACCCGCCTTCCCCGCTTATCTATAATTAAAACCCCCTCCCCCTCCCCCACTTTGTTCAATATTTGGGGTATGCGAATGCTCCACTTCAGTTGTTTGAAGTGGATTCGTTAGGGTATCGGAGGCTAGAGGAGGAGGAGGAGGGTTCCCACTTAATTCATTTTTAAAATCGTCCAACAGCTGCATGGTGTTTTGACTCAAGTCCCCCTGCCCAACTGCGCTATAATCTACATTTAAAAGAAAATTGGTTTTTAAAAACTCATCAATATTAAACGACGGTATTTCCAATGAATTATCACTCAATGGTGATTTGTTGGAGAGCCCCATAGGTACTTCCTCTCCTTCTCCAACTGATGAGGACGGTGACAATGAATATGGGACCAATGATCCAATCTATAAATGAAAAATAGCTTATTTTCAAAGTGTTCAAATCACCCCTACTGTTTTTAAATGTGGATTATTATTCACATATTATTTAAAGTCAGCGCTTAGTAGTAGTAGTAGTAGTAGTAGCAGCAGTATGCACATAGCAGCATTTGGTTAATTTACTGTTCCCTACTCCATTGGTATTCTGAAAGTTCCGATCTCCAACCTTATATACGATATTTACATTTTAAAACGCTGACTTACATAGAAGACACTGTTTGATTTTGTTCAAACAACTCCCCTCCCAATTTCCAATATCTAATACTCCCCCTCTGAGCCGGCCATTGCGGCGCTTTCCCGCTGCGCTTTCGGAGGCGCTTCCCGCAGCGCTTCTTGGGCCCACCGGCGCTTCCCGGGTCCCGTGGCGCAAAAAAGCCATCTTTTTCTTAGCGACGAATTCCCGGCTCCCATACCCAATCAAAAACGCGTGAAGAAACAGTTTTTTTTTTTTTTTTTTCACTTTGGTGGTGATAGAATTGAGGCATGTCCCCCCCCCTCCCCCCTTTCAGCAATGTCCTAAATATATTCGGTTCGACCTTAATTTGAAAATAACTCGTTCAGAACCGGTTCTCCAGCAAATAGAGATTGCATAGGCCTGTGCTTAATTATTTCAAGTGTCTGCATGGAAATGTTTTAGTTTGATGGAGAAAAAAACAACCCCCCTCCCCCCTTTTCAGCAATGTCATAAATAAAAATTATTATTTTTGGGGGGTCTAACTTGTTTCGCTGCTCTTACAGAGAATTCCAATGTCCTAAATATCTATCGCTAATTTTGCAGACAATTCACAGCTAATTTTCTTGGCCAAACAACAGACTTACGTAAAAAGCATTGAAAGCCTAGACTTGGCGGCCTAACCACTAACCGCCGCTAATAATAGAACAAAACATGAAAAGGGTGAAACAGATCTATTTATATGCTTGTGTGGAACACGTATGCCAAAAATTAAAACTATAATATTCTTCAGGGAAAAATAGCATTTTGAGTTTCAAATGGTGAGTATTCGCAGTATACTAGAAAATAAGTTAAAAATATTATTATAAGGTTGAAAATGCCTACAATGGGGGGGGGGAGAACAGAGAAAATTGGAAAGATTAGAAAAAAGAGCGGTTTCTTTGTAAAAAAAAAACTTTATATTTAGATATCTCCAAGGGAGGGGGGAGCAGAGAAATTTAAAACAAGGGGTGTAGGACTATAGAGAAAATAACATTTTTTTAAATATCTCTGAGAGATACTTTTACACATTGTTGAAAAATAGTGAAAAAGAAAAGACTAAAAAAAAACATTGGAAGAAATAGATATATATTTCTATAACTAGAGGTAAAAATGCTCACATTTGCAAATCCTGGCTGCACTTGAGTGCCAGATGGCCCGGGTAGCGCGTGTTGGAGGATTGCCGGTGCGGTGACATCACGCTCTTGTGTAGACGAGACAGGTATTAAAGGTCCACAGAAAGCAGCCGCCCACTCGCTCTTTAATTTTCTGCCAGGCTGCATTGTTGCCTGCACAGATTAGACTTGGGCAGGCAGCGTGGAGCTGGGGGGTTTCGGCCAACGACCATATTGAACAACTGTTGCTATCGTAGGGGTTTTACCTTGACCCCGTCCTCTTTTAGTGGGAGGGGGCACACATTCTTGACCATTGTCCTTAAAGAAAGAAAAAATTTAGTATGGAAAATAATTTGCTAACCCCCTCCCCAACAAAAATCCTGGATACAAAATTGACCCCCTCCCCTAAATTTAGGAAAATTAAGCCACCCTAGGTTTACCCTCTCATTGAGTTAGTGCTGCGGTTTATTCAAGGGCCAGGCAGATCAACAAAGAATTTATTTTACTGCATTTTATTGAAATGTTATAGTTAAAATCACTAAAATGTCAAAGAGAAATGGTTAGACACTGAAGCCCAAAACAATTATCTTTTCATTTCTATTTTGTCACTAATAAAAGCGCTAACCCCTTCCCCAACAATAATCCTGGATACAAAATTGTCCCCCCCCCCTCTAAATTTTGGAGTATTAAACCACCCTAGGTTTACCCTCTCATTGAGTTAATCTTGCGATTTATTCAAGCGCAAGGCAGATCAATAAAGAATATATCTTACTGCCTTTTATTCAAATGCTATAGTTAAAATCGCTAAAATGTCAAAGAGAAATGGTTCGACATTGAAGTAGAAAACAAGAATCTCTTTTAATTTTGTAAGACAATTCGTTCCCCTCTTTCAGACATCATTGAAATACGCAAAGCATTGAATCCTCATAAACTTAATTAACAATAATCTCTTTCCACGCGAATGTTCTTTATAAATATCTCCCCTCTTGTCGGAGATTCACACACGGTTTTGTCTATACCGCAAAAGAGAGCCATTTCATTTTGATAATTTTAAACACATCAATAAGAAAAGACAATTTTGAGCAATAACTTCAATTGAAAGAATGAAATGGTGATGAATGGTGGGAGGGGGGAGGAGGCAGGATGAGGTTAACGTAATGAAAAAAAAGTGTATATTTTCAAGCAATGTATAAAGAATTCTTTTTTTTTGGGGGGGGGGGGGGGGGTATACCCTTAATTTGAATATGTTTGGAGGGGGACCATGTAAAATGATTTTATTTGGAAATAAACTAAGAAAATGTACTAAAACAGAACTTACATGGTAAATTGAGGTTGCCAATGCTTCAAGCTCATCAGTAATTTCAAGTGTTCTATCCATTGTCAGGTTACTTTACTTTCTGATAATTTAATCACAATGTCCGTTATATACAAAATCTCAAGGGTGAATTGTTATGTAAGGGGGAAAACCATATGTAAGCAAGCCTCTGATTGGCTGAGAATGCAGATTTAGCTGAGTCGCTGATTGGCTGAGAAGGAAACACATGATCTAACTGTTTCTTAATTCCTCGATGGCATAACTACCGACCGTGCAATTGGTCAAAACAACAACAAAACAAGATCTTGAAGGAAGAGGTCATTGACTCCGGTACCCGTTCCACTCAATAATCCAGAAAACATCCATCAAAGTGAGAAAGTTACTGTTTTTTCATTCTCACTGACAAAAACCATAAAACAGACATGAATTACTGTTGACATCCATTAAAAACAACAAATAAATTGACTAACACTCATAAACTTCCAAGAAACATCCATAAATGTGAGAAAATTCCTGTTTTTTCAAGTGAGAAAAATACTGTTTTTTCATTCTCAGTGAGAAAACCATAAACCACGTGGTGGGCGTCGGACCTTTAGATAGGTATCTACTTACAAAAGATAGCTCTTTTGAAAGCTCTAAAAAAACTGTAGCGTAAAGAGCGATGTATTGACTTGGGGAAAACCCCCCTCATATACCTAATAATTTCTGTTCGTTTTAAGTTCTAATGTTGCTTCTTACTTTCAGTTGGAAAAACTTGTTTTTTTTTTAATTTAATTTCTGATCGTTTTTTAAATAATGCTTGGAAATCCGGCACACCCTTCATAGAAATGTCCCTTACCCCAAAGAAACATCCTCCACGGAAGGGTTCTCCCGAGTAACCCCCTCCTCCAGCCCCCCTCCCCCCACCAGAAAAAAATCCTTCCTGAAAATGTCTATATACTTCCCAATAACCAATACAATATGTAAGCAATGGGCAAAGTTCATATCTTGCATCCCTTTCCCTGGGAACTGTGGGGGATTAAGTCATACTAAAAGACTTATTTATTAGATTTTTGACTATGCTGAACAAAATGGCTATCTCAAAGTTTTAATTGGGTGACGTTGAGAAAAAATGAGCGTGGGAGGGGGCCTGGTTGCCCTCCATTTTTTGGAGGGCACGCATCGTGATCTTTCTTTTGAGCAAAAAATGCAAATTTCCACCTTTTTGCAGATAGGAGCGTGAAACTTATTTAATAGGGTTCTCTGATAAGCTGAATGTGATGGTATAATTTTCGTTAAAGTTAATTAAAAATGCAAAGTTTCACATTTTTGCAGATAGGAGTTTTAAGCTTCTTTAATAATATTGGTTGATAAGCTGAATCTGATGGTGTGAATTTAGTTAAAGTTAATTTAAAAAATTTGCAATTAAAACAAAATTTTATTGTTTAAAAAAAATTGAGTTGTGAGAAAGTCAAACTTTAGCGTAAAGAGCGAGGGGTTGAGGAGGGACAGCCCCTTTCATATGCGGAATAATTTCTGTTCGTTTTAAGTTTTAACGTCGTTCCTTACTTTCAGTTCGTTCGCCCCCTAGTCAATACCCTGCTCTTTAAGCTAAAGTTCGAATTTTGTTCCAATTCTTTAAAAATGACCCCTTAATCACAAAGGCCGTTAATTAGAATAAATAGCTCTTATGAAAGTACTAAAAAATCTTTGGCTTAAAGAGCGAGGCATTGACTAGAAAGTGAACCCAATCATATAACTAATATTTTTTTTGTTCGTTTTAAGTTTTGATGTTGCTCCTTACTTTCAGTTGAAAAAATTGTTTTTTTTATATTTAATTTCTGATTTTTTTAAAAATAATGCTGGGAAATCCGGCGCCCCCTTCATAGCAATGTCCCTTCCCCCATGAAAACTTCTTTCATGAAAACATCCTCCCATATAGCCCAAAACCCACCCCTACCCCATACTACCAGAAAAAATTTCCCCTGAAAACGTCTGTATACTTCCCAATAACCAATACTATATGTTAACATTGGGTAAAGTTCATAACTTTTAGTCCTCCCTCTGGGGGCTTCGAGGGATAAATTCATCCTAAAAGACATATGTATAATATTTTCGACCATGCAGAACAAAATGGCTATCTCAAAATTTTGATCGGGTGACTTTGGGAAAAAATGAGCGTGGGAGGGGGCCTAGTGGCCCTCCATATTTTGGTCACTTAAAAGGGGCACTAGAACTTTTAATA